>NC_133124.1:187288528-187543528 GCF_048418815.1 Hemitrygon akajei | reverse complement strand
GGGTTGCAGCTCTGCACACTGTGGGAGGGGTGGTACTGAGGGGGGTCACACTGTTGGAGGGATGGTACTGGGGGGGGGTCACACTGTGGGAGGGGCGGTACTGAGGGAGAGTCACACTGAGGGAGGGGCGGGTACTGAGCGAGGGGTAACACTGTGGGAGGGGTGGTACTGAGGGGGGTCGCACTGTGGGAGGGTCACACTGTGGGAGGGGTGGTACTGAGGGGGGTCGCACTGTGGGAGGGGTGGTACTGAGGGAGGGTCACACTGTGGGAATGGTGGTACTGAGGGGGGTCACACTGTGGGAGGGGTGGTACCGATGGAGGGTCACACTGTGGGAGGGGTGGTACTGAGGGAGGGTCACACTGTGGGAGGGGTGGTACTGAGGGGGGTCACACTGTGGGAGGGGCGGGGTACCGATGGAGGGTCACACTGTGGGAGGGGTGGTACTGAGGGGGGTCACACTGTGGGAGGGGTGGTACTGAGGGGGGTCGCACTGTTGGAGGGGTGGTACTGAGGGAGGTCACACTGTGGGAAGGATGGTACTGAGGGAGGGTCACACTGTGGGAGGGGCGGGTACTGAGGGGGGGTCACACTGTTGGAGGAGTGTTACTGAGGGAGAGTCACACTGAGGGAGGGGCGGTACTGAGCGAGGGGTAACACTGTGGGAGGGGTGGTACTGAGGGGGGTCGCACTGTGGGAGGGTCACACTGTGGGAGGGGTGGTACTGAGGGGGGTTCCACTGTGGGAGGGGTGGTACTGAGGGAGGGTCACACTGTGGGAATGGTGGTACTGAGGGGGGTCACACTGTGGGAGGGGTGGTACCGATGGAGGGTCACACTGTGGGAGGGGTGGTACTGAGGGAGGGTCACACTGTGGGAGGGGTGGTACTGAGGGGGGTCACACTGTGGGAGGGGCGGGTACCGATGGAGGGTCACACTGTGGGAGGGGTGGTACTGAGGGGGGTCACACTGTGGGAGGGGTGGTACTGAGGGGGGTCGCACTGTTGGAGGAGTGTTACTGAGGAGGGTCACACTGTGGGAGGGGTGGTACTGGGGGGGTCACACTGTGGGAGGGGTGGTACTGAGGGAGGTCACACTGTGGGAAGGATGGTACTGAGGGAGGGTCACACTGTGGGAGGGGCGGTACTGAGGGGGGGTCACACTGTTGGAGGAGTGTTACTGAGGAGGGTCACACTGTGGGAGGGGTGGTACTGGGGGGGTCACACTGTGGGAGGGGTGGTACTGAGGGAGAGTCACATTGTGGGAGGGGTGGTACTGAGGGAGAGTCACACTGTGGGAGGGGTGGTACTGGGGGGGGTCACACTGTGGGAGGGGTGGTACTGAGGGAGGTCACACTGTGGGAAGGATGGTACTGAGGGAGAGTCACACTGTGGGAGGGGCGGTACTGAGGGGGGGTCACACTGTTGGAGGAGTGTTACTGAGGAGGGTCACACTGTGGGAGGGGTGGTACTGAGGGAGGGTCACACTGTGGGAGGGGCAGTACTGAGGGAGGGTCACACTGTGGGAGGAGTGGTACTGAGGGAGGTTCACACTGTGGGAGGAGTGGTACTGAGGGAGGGGACACTGTGGGAGGGGCGGTACTGAGAGGGGGTCACACTGTGGGAGGGATGGTACTGAGGGGGGTCACATTGTGGAAGGGGTGGTACTGAGGGAGGGTCACACTGTGGGAGGGGCGGTACTGAGGGAGAGTAACACTGTGGGAGGGGTGGTACTGAGGGAGAGTCACACTGTGGGAGGGGTGGTACTGAGGGGGGTCACACTGTGGGAGGGGTGGTACTGAGGGAGGGTCACACTGTGGGAATGGTGGTACTGAGGGAGAGTCACACTGTGGGAGGGGTGGTACTGAGGGAGGGTCACACTGTTGGAGGGGTGGTACTGAGGGAGGGTCACACTGTGGGAGGGGTGGTACTGAGGGAGAGTCACACTGTGGAAGGGTTGGTACTGAGGGAGAGTCACACTGTTGGAGGGGTGGTACCGATGGAGGGTCACACTCTGGGAGGTTTGGTACTGAGGGAGGGTCACACTGTGGGAATGGTGGTACTGAGGGAGAGTCACACTGTTTGAGGGGTGGTACTGAGGGAGGGTCACACTGTTGGAGGGGTGGTACTGAGGGGGGTCACACTGTGGGAGGGATGGTACTGAGGGGGGTCACATTGTGGGAGGGGTGGTACTGAGGGAGGGTCACACTGTGGGAGGGGTGGTACTGAGGAGGGTCACACTGTGGGAATGGTGGTACTGAGGGAGGGTCACACTGTGGGAGGGGTGGTACTGAGGAGGGTCACACTGTGGGAGGGGTGGTACCGATGGAGGGTCACACTGTGGGAGGGGCGGTACTGAGGGGGGTCACACTGTGGGAGGTGTGGTACTGATGGAGAGTCACACTGTGGGAGGGGTGGTACTGAGGGAGGGTCACACTGTGGGAGGTTTGGTACTGGGGGGTCACACTGTGGGAGGGGTGGTACTGAGGGAGGGGTGGTACTGAGGGGGTCACACTGTGGGAGGGGTGGTACTTAGGGGGGTCACACTGTGGGAGGTTTGGTACTGGGGGGTCACACTGTGGGAGGTGTGGTACTGAGGGAGGGTCACACTGAGGGAGGGGTGGTACTGAGGGAGGGTCACACTGTGGGAGGGGTGGTACTGAGGGGGGTCACACTGTGGGATGGGTGGTACTGAGGGAGGGTCACACTGTGGGAGGGGTGGTACTGAGGGAGGGTCACACTGTGAGAGGGGTGGTACTGAGGGAGTGTCACACTGAGGGAGGGGTGGTACTGAGGGGGGACACACTGTGTGAGGGGTGGTACTGAGGGAGGATCACACTGTGGGAGGGGTGGTACTGATGGAGAGTCACACTGTGGGAGGGGTGGTACTGAGGGGGGTCACATTGTGGGAGGGGTGGTACTGAGGGAGGGTCACACTGTTGGAGGGGTGGTACTGAGGGGGGTCATATTGTGGGAGGGGTGGTACTGAGGGAGGGTCACACTGTTGGAGGGGTGGTACTGAGGGGGGTCACATTGTTTGAGGGATGGTACTGAGGGAGGGTCACACTGTTGGAGGGGTGGTACTGAGGGAGGGTCACATTGTGGGAGGGGTGGTACTGAGGGAGAGTCACTCTGTGGGAGGGGTGGTACTGAGGGAGGGTCACACTGTGGGAGGGGTGGTACTGAGGGGGGTCACACTGTGGGAGGGGTGGTACTGAGGAGGGTCACACTGTGGGAATGGTGGTACTGAGAGCGGTCACACTGTGGGAGGGGTGGTACTGAGGGAGAGTCACACTGTGGGAGGGGTGGTACTGAGGGGGGTCACTCTGTGGGAGGGGTGGTACTGGGGGGTCACACTGTGGGAGGGGTGGTACTGATGGAGAGTCACACTGTGGGGGGGGTGGTACTGAGGGAGGGTCACACTGAGGGAGGGGTGGTACTGAGGGGGGTCACACTGTGGGAGGGGTGGTACTGAGGGGGGTCACATTGTGGGAGGGGCGGTACTGAGGGAGAGTCACACTGTGGGAGGGGTGGTACTGAGGGGGGTCACATTGTGGGACGGGCGGTACTGAGGGAGAGTCACACTGTGGGAGGGGTGGTACTGAGGGGGGTCACATTGTGGGAGGGGCGGTACTGAGGGGGGGTCACACTGTGGGAGGGGTGGTACTGAGGGGGGTCACACTGTGGGATGGGTGGTACTGAGGGGGGTCACACTGTGGGAGGTGTGGTACTGAGGGAGGGTCACACTGTGGGAGGGGTGGTACTGAGGGAGGGTCACACTGTTGGAGGTTTGGTACTGGGGGGGTCACACTGTGGGAAGGGTGGTACTGATGGAGAGTCACACTGTGGGAGGGGTGACATGATGGAATGGGAACGGGAAATGGATTAAAATGGCTGGCCATGGAAGATCCTGCTTTTTCTAGTGGATGGAGTGTAGGTGCTTGGTGAAGCGGTCTCCCAATCTACATCAGGTCTCACCAATATATAGGAGGCCACACCGGGAGCACCGGACACAATATATGACCCCAACGGACTCGTAGGTGAAATGTCACCTCACCTGGAAGGACTGTATGGGGTCCTGAATGGTAGTGAGGGAGGTAGTGTAGGGGTGGGTACTGAGGGGGGTCACACTGTGGGAGGGGTGGTACTGAGGGAGGGTCACACTGTTGGAGGTTTGGTACTGAGGAGGGGTCACACTGTGGGAGGGGTGGTACTGATGGAGGGTCACACTGTGGGAGGTGTGGTACTGAGGGGGGTCACACTGTGGGAGGTGTGGTACTGAGGAGGGGTCACACTGTTGGAGGGGTGGTACTGAGGGGGGAGTCACACTGTGGGAGGGTGGTACTAAGGGGGGTCACACTGTGGGAGGGGTGGTACTGAGGGGGATCGCACTGTTGGAGGAGTGTTACTGAGGAGGGTCACACTGTGGGAGGGGTGGTACTGGGGGGGTCACACTGTGGGAGGGGTGGTACTGAGGGAGGTCACACTGTGGGAAGGATGGTACTGAGGGAGGGTCACACTGTGGGAGGGGCGGTACTGAGGGGGGGTCACACTGTTGGAGGAGTGTTACTGAGGAGGGTCACACTGTGGGAGGGGTGGTACTGGGGGGGTCACACTGTGGGAGGGGTGGTACTGAGGGAGAGTCACATTGTGGGAGGGGTGGTACTGAGGGAGAGTCACACTGTGGGAGGGGTGGTACTGGGGGGGTCACACTGTGGGAGGGGTGGTACTGAGGGAGGTCACACTGTGGGAAGGATGGTACTGAGGGAGAGTCACACTGTGGGAGGGGCGGTACTGAGGGGGGGTCACACTGTTGGAGGAGTGTTACTGAGGAGGGTCACACTATGGGAGGGGTGGTACTGAGGGAGGGTCACACTGTGGGAGGGGCAGTACTGAGGGAGGGTCACACTGTGGGAGGAGTGGTACTGAGGGAGGTTCACACTGTGGGAGGAGTGGTACTGAGGGAGGGGACACTGTGGGAGGGGCGGTACTGAGGGGGGGTCACACTGTGGGAGGGATGGTACTGAGGGGGGTCACATTGTGGGAGGGGTGGTACTGAGGGAGGGTCACACTGTGGGAGGGGCGGTACTGAGGGAGAGTAACACTGTGGGAGGGGTGGTACTGAGGGAGAGTCACACTGTGGGAGGGGTGGTACTGAGGGGGGTCACACTGTGGGAGGGGTGGTACTGAGGGAGGGTCACACTGTGGGAATGGTGGTACTGAGGGAGAGTCACACTGTGGGAGGGGTGGTACTGAGGGAGGGTCACACTGTTGGAGGGGTGGTACTGAGGGAGGGTCACACTGTGGGAGGGGTGGTACTGAGGGAGAGTCACACTGTTGGAGGGGTGGTACTGAGGGAGGGTCACACTGTGGGAATGGTGGTACTGAGGGAGAGTCACACTGTTTGAGGGGTGGTACTGAGGGAGGGTCACACTGTTGGAGGGGTGGTACTGAGGGGGGTCACACTGTGGGAGGGATGGTACTGAGGGGGGTCACATTGTGGGAGGGGTGGTACTGAGGGAGGGTCACACTGTGGGAGGGGTGGTACTGAGGAGGGTCACACTGTGGGAATGGTGGTACTGAGGGAGGGTCACACTGTGGGAGGGGTGGTACTGAGGAGGGTCACACTGTGGGAGGGGTGGTACCGATGGAGGGTCACACTGTGGGAGGGGCGGTACTGAGGGGGGTCACACTGTGGGAGGTGTGGTACTGATGGAGAGTCACACTGTGGGAGGGGTGGTACTGAGGGAGGGTCACACTGTGGGAGGTTTGGTACTGGGGGGGTCACACTGTGGGAGGGGTGGTACTGAGGGAGGGTCACACTGTGGGAGGGGTGGTACTGAGGGGGTCACACTGTGGGAGGGGTGGTACTTAGGGGGGTCACACTGTGGGAGGTTTGGTACTGGGGGGTCACACTGTGGGAGGTGTGGTACTGAGGGAGGGTCACACTGAGGGAGGGGTGGTACTGAGGGAGGGTCACACTGTGGGAGGGGTGGTACTGAGGGGGGTCACACTGTGGGATGGGTGGTACTGAGGGAGGGTCACACTGTGGGAGGGGTGGTACTGAGGGAGGGTCACACTGTGAGAGGGGTGGTACTGAGGGAGGGTCACACTGAGGGAGGGGTGGTACTGAGGGGGGACACACTGTGTGAGGGGTGGTACTGAGGGAGGATCACACTGTGGGAGGGGTGGTACTGATGGAGAGTCACACTGTGGGAGGGGTGGTACTGAGGGGGGTCACATTGTGGGAGGGGTGGTACTGAGGGAGGGTCACTCTGTTGGAGGGGTGGTACTGAGGGGGGTCACATTGTGGGAGGGGTGGTACTGAGGGAGGGTCACACTGTTGGAGGGGTGGTACTGAGGGGGGTCACATTGTTTGAGGGATGGTACTGAGGGAGGGTCACACTGTTGGAGGGGTGGTACTGAGGGAGGGTCACACTGTTGGAGGGGTGGTACTGAGGGAGGGTCACATTGTGGGAGGGGTGGTACTGAGGGAGAGTCACTCTGTGGGAGGGGTGGTACTGAGGGAGAGTCACTCTGTGGGAGGGGTGGTACTGAGGAGAGTCACACTGTGGGAGGGGTGGTACTGAGGGAGGGTCACACTGTGGGAGGGGCGGTACTGAGAGGGGGTCACACTGTGGGAGGGATGGTACTGAGGGAGGGTCACACTGTGGGAGGGGTGGTACTGAGGGAGGGTCACACTGTTGGAGGTTTGGTACTGGGGGGGTCACACTGTGGGAAGGGTGGTACTGATGGAGAGTCACACTGTGGGAGGGGTGACATGATGGAATGGGAACGGGAAATGGATTAAAATGGCTGGCCATGGAAGATCCTGCTTTTTCTAGTGGATGGAGTGTAGGTGCTTGGTGAAGCGGTCTCCCAATCTACATCAGGTCTCACCAATATATAGGAGGCCACACCGGGAGCACCGGACACAATATATGACCCCAACGGACTCGTAGGTGAAATGTCACTCACCTGGAAGGACTGTATGGGGTCCTGAATGGTAGTGAGGGAGGTAGTGTAGGGGTGGGTACTGAGGGGGGTCACACTGTGGGAGGGGTGGTACTGAGGGAGGGTCACACTGTTGGAGGTTTGGTACTGAGGAGGGGTCACACTGTGGGAGGGGTGGTACTGATGGAGGGTCACACTGTGGGAGGTGTGGTACTGAGGGGGGTCACACTGTGGGAGGTGTGGTACTGAGGAGGGGTCACACTGTTGGAGGGGTGGTACTGAGGGGGGAGTCACACTGTGGGAGGGTGGTACTAAGGGGGGTCACACTGTGGGAGGGGTGGTACTGAGGGGGATCGCACTGTTGGAGGAGTGTTACTGAGGAGGGTCACACTGTGGGAGGGGTGGTACTGGGGGGGTCACACTGTGGGAGGGGTGGTACTGAGGGAGGTCACACTGTGGGAAGGATGGTACTGAGGGAGGGTCACACTGTGGGAGGGGCGGTACTGAGGGGGGGTCACACTGTTGGAGGAGTGTTACTGAGGAGGGTCACACTGTGGGAGGGGTGGTACTGGGGGGGTCACACTGTGGGAGGGGTGGTACTGAGGGAGAGTCACATTGTGGGAGGGGTGGTACTGAGGGAGAGTCACACTGTGGGAGGGGTGGTACTGGGGGGGTCACACTGTGGGAGGGGTGGTACTGAGGGAGGTCACACTGTGGGAAGGATGGTACTGAGGGAGAGTCACACTGTGGGAGGGGCGGTACTGAGGGGGGGTCACACTGTTGGAGGAGTGTTACTGAGGAGGGTCACACTATGGGAGGGGTGGTACTGAGGGAGGGTCACACTGTGGGAGGGGCAGTACTGAGGGAGGGTCACACTGTGGGAGGAGTGGTACTGAGGGAGGTTCACACTGTGGGAGGAGTGGTACTGAGGGAGGGGACACTGTGGGAGGGGCGGTACTGAGGGGGGGTCACACTGTGGGAGGGATGGTACTGAGGGGGGTCACATTGTGGGAGGGGTGGTACTGAGGGAGGGTCACACTGTGGGAGGGGCGGGTACTGAGGGAGAGTAACACTGTGGGAGGGGTGGTACTGAGGGAGAGTCACACTGTGGGAGGGGTGGTACTGAGGGGGGTCACACTGTGGGAGGGGTGGTACTGAGGGAGGGTCACACTGTGGGAATGGTGGTACTGAGGGAGAGTCACACTGTGGGAGGGGTGGTACTGAGGGAGGGTCACACTGTTGGAGGGGTGGTACTGAGGGAGGGTCACACTGTGGGAGGGGTGGTACTGAGGGAGAGTCACACTGTTGGAGGGGTGGTACTGAGGGAGGGTCACACTGTGGGAATGGTGGTACTGAGGGAGAGTCACACTGTTTGAGGGGTGGTACTGAGGGAGGGTCACACTGTTGGAGGGGTGGTACTGAGGGAGGGTCACACTGTGGGAGGGGTGGTACTGAGGAGGGTCACACTGTGGGAGGGGTGGTACCGATGGAGGGTCACACTGTGGGAGGGGCGGTACTGAGGGGGGTCACACTGTGGGAGGTGTGGTACTGATGGAGAGTCACACTGTGGGAGGGGTGGTACTGAGGGAGGGTCACACTGTGGGAGGTTTGGTACTGGGGGGGTCACACTGTGGGAGGGGTGGTACTGAGGGAGGGTCACACTGTGGGAGGGGTGGTACTGAGGGGGTCACACTGTGGGAGGGGTGGTACTTAGGGGGGTCACACTGTGGGAGGTTTGGTACTGGGGGGTCACACTGTGGGAGGTGTGGTACTGAGGGAGGGTCACACTGAGGGAGGGGTGGTACTGAGGGAGGGTCACACTGTGGGAGGGGTGGTACTGAGGGGGGTCACACTGTGGGATGGGTGGTACTGAGGGAGGGTCACACTGTGGGAGGGGTGGTACTGAGGGAGGGTCACACTGTGAGAGGGGTGGTACTGAGGGAGGGTCACACTGAGGGAGGGGTGGTACTGAGGGGGGACACACTGTGTGAGGGGTGGTACTGAGGGAGGATCACACTGTGGGAGGGGTGGTACTGATGGAGAGTCACACTGTGGGAGGGGTGGTACTGAGGGGGGTCACATTGTGGGAGGGGTGGTACTGAGGGAGGGTCACTCTGTTGGAGGGGTGGTACTGAGGGGGGTCACATTGTGGGAGGGGTGGTACTGAGGGAGGGTCACACTGTTGGAGGGGTGGTACTGAGGGGGGTCACATTGTTTGAGGGATGGTACTGAGGGAGGGTCACACTGTTGGAGGGGTGGTACTGAGGGAGGGTCACACTGTTGGAGGGGTGGTACTGAGGGAGGGTCACATTGTGGGAGGGGTGGTACTGAGGGAGAGTCACTCTGTGGGAGGGGTGGTACTGAGGGAGGGTCACACTGTGGGACGGGTGGTACTGAGGAGAGTCACACTGTGGGAGGGGTGGTACTGAGGGAGGGTCACACTGTGGGAGGGGCGGTACTGAGAGGGGGTCACACTGTGGGAGGGATGGTACTGAGGGGGGTCACATTGTGGGAGGGGTGGTACTGAGGGAGGGTCACACTGTGGGAGGGGCGGTACTGAGGGAGAGTAACACTGTGGGAGGGGTGGTACTGAGGGAGAGTCACACTGTAGGAGGGGTGGTACTGAGGGGGGTCACACTGTGGGAGGGGTGGTACTGAGGGAGGGTCACACTGTGGGAATGGTGGTACTGAGGGAGAGTCACACTGTGGGAGGGGTGGTACTGAGGGAGGGTCATACTGTTGGAGGGGTGGTACTGAGGGAGGGTCACACTGTGGGAGGGGTGGTACTGAGGGAGAGTCACACTGTGGAAGGGTTGGTACTGAGGGAGAGTCACACTGTTGGAGGGGTGGTACCGATGGAGGGTCACACTCTGGGAGGTTTGGTACTGAGGGAGGGTCACACTGTGGGAATGGTGGTACTGAGGGAGAGTCACACTGTTTGAGGGGTGGTACTGAGGGAGGGTCACACTGTTGGAGGGGTGGTACTGAGGGGGGTCACACTGTGGGAGGGATGGTACTGAGGGGGGTCACATTGTGGGAGGGGTGGTACTGAGGGAGGGTCACACTGTGGGAGGGGTGGTACTGAGGAGGGTCACACTGTGGGAATGGTGGTACTGAGGGAGGGTCACACTGTGGGAGGGGTGGTACTGAGGAGGGTCACACTGTGGGAGGGGTGGTACCGATGGAGGGTCACACTGTGGGAGGGGCGGTACTGAGGGGGGTCACACTGTGGGAGGTGTGGTACTGATGGAGAGTCACACTGTGGGAGGGTTGGTACTGAGGGAGGGTCACACTGTGGGAGGTTTGGTACTGGGGGGTCACACTGTGGGAGGGGTGGTACTGAGGGAGGGTCACACTGTGGGAGGGGTGGTACTGAGGGGGTCACACTGTGGGAGGGGTGGTACTTAGGGGGGTCACACTGTGGGAGGTTTGGTACTGGGGGATCACACTGTGGGAGGTGTGGTACTGACGGAGGGTCACACTGAGGGAGGGGTGGTACTGAGGGAGGGTCACACTGTGGGAGGGGTGGTACTGAGGGGGGTCACACTGTGGGATGGGTGGTACTGAGGGAGGGTCACACTGTGGGAGGGGTGGTACTGAGGGAGGGTCACACTGTGAGAGGGGTGGTACTGAGGGAGTGTCACACTGAGGGAGGGGTGGTACTGAGGGGGGACACACTGTGTGAGGGGTGGTACTGAGGGAGGATCACACTGTGGGAGGGGTGGTACTGATGGAGAGTCACACTGTGGGAGGGGTGGTACTGAGGGGGGTCACATTGTGGGAGGGGTGGTACTGAGGGAGGGTCACACTGTTGGAGGGGTGGTACTGAGGGGGGTCACATTGTGGGAGGGGTGGTACTGAGGGAGGGTCACACTGTTGGAGGGGTGGTACTGAGGGGGGTCACATTGTTTGAGGGATGGTACTGAGGGAGGGTCACACTGTTGGAGGGGTGGTACTGAGGGAGGGTCACATTGTGGGAGGGGTGGTACTGAGGGAGAGTCACTCTGTGGGAGGGGTGGTACTGAGGGAGGGTCACACTGTGGGAGGGGTGGTACTGAGGGGGGTCACACTGTGGGAGGGGTGGTACTGAGGAGGGTCACACTGTGGGAATGGTGGTACTGAGAGCGGTCACACTGTGGGAGGGGTGGTACTGAGGGAGAGTCACACTGTGGGAGGGGTGGTACTGAGGGGGGTCACTCTGTGGGAGGGGTGGTACTGGGGGGTCACACTGTGGGAGGGGTGGTACTGATGGAGAGTCACACTGTGGGGGGGGTGGTACTGAGGGAGGGTCACACTGAGGGAGGGGTGGTACTGAGGGGGGTCACACTGTGGGAGGGGTGGTACTGAGGGGGGTCACATTGTGGGAGGGGCGGTACTGAGGGAGAGTCACACTGTGGGAGGGGTGGTACTGAGGGGGGTCACATTGTGGGACGGGCGGTACTGAGGGAGAGTCACACTGTGGGAGGGGTGGTACTGAGGGGGGTCACATTGTGGGAGGGGCGGTACTGAGGGGGGGTCACACTGTGGGATGGGTGGTACTGAGGGGGGTCACACTGTGGGAGGTGTGGTACTGAGGGAGGGTCACACTGTGGGAGGGGTGGTACTGAGGGAGGGTCACACTGTTGGAGGTTTGGTACTGGGGGGGTCACACTGTGGGAAGGGTGGTACTGATGGAGAGTCACACTGTGGGAGGGGTGACATGATGGAATGGGAACGGGAAATGGATTAAAATGGCTGGCCATGGAAGATCCTGCTTTTTCTAGTGGATGGAGTGTAGGTGCTTGGTGAAGCGGTCTCCCAATCTACATCAGGTCTCACCAATATATAGGAGGCCACACCGGGAGCACCGGACACAATATATGACCCCAACGGACTCGTAGGTGAAATGTCACCTCACCTGGAAGGACTGTATGGGGTCCTGAATGGTAGTGAGGGAGGTAGTGTAGGGGTGGGTACTGAGGGGGGTCACACTGTGGGAGGGGTGGTACTGAGGGAGGGTCACACTGTTGGAGGTTTGGTACTGAGGAGGGGTCACACTGTGGGAGGGGTGGTACTGATGGAGGGTCACACTGTGGGAGGTGTGGTACTGAGGGGGGTCACACTGTGGGAGGTGTGGTACTGAGGAGGGGTCACACTGTTGGAGGGGTGGTACTGAGGGGGGAGTCACACTGTGGGAGGGTGGTACTAAGGGGGGTCACACTGTGGGAGGGGTGGTACTGAGGGGGATCGCACTGTTGGAGGAGTGTTACTGAGGAGGGTCACACTGTGGGAGGGGTGGTACTGGGGGGGTCACACTGTGGGAGGGGTGGTACTGAGGGAGGTCACACTGTGGGAAGGATGGTACTGAGGGAGGGTCACACTGTGGGAGGGGCGGGTACTGAGGGGGGGTCACACTGTTGGAGGAGTGTTACTGAGGAGGGTCACACTGTGGGAGGGGTGGTACTGGGGGGGTCACACTGTGGGAGGGGTGGTACTGAGGGAGAGTCACATTGTGGGAGGGGTGGTACTGAGGGAGAGTCACACTGTGGGAGGGGTGGTACTGGGGGGGTCACACTGTGGGAGGGGTGGTACTGAGGGAGGTCACACTGTGGGAAGGATGGTACTGAGGGAGAGTCACACTGTGGGAGGGGCGGTACTGAGGGGGGGTCACACTGTTGGAGGAGTGTTACTGAGGAGGGTCACACTATGGGAGGGGTGGTACTGAGGGAGGGTCACACTGTGGGAGGGGCAGTACTGAGGGAGGGTCACACTGTGGGAGGAGTGGTACTGAGGGAGGTTCACACTGTGGGAGGAGTGGTACTGAGGGAGGGGACACTGTGGGAGGGGCGGGTACTGAGGGGGGGTCACACTGTGGGAGGGATGGTACTGAGGGGGGTCACATTGTGGGAGGGGTGGTACTGAGGGAGGGTCACACTGTGGGAGGGGCGGGTACTGAGGGAGAGTAACACTGTGGGAGGGGTGGTACTGAGGGAGAGTCACACTGTGGGAGGGGTGGTACTGAGGGGGGTCACACTGTGGGAGGGGTGGTACTGAGGGAGGGTCACACTGTGGGAATGGTGGTACTGAGGGAGAGTCACACTGTGGGAGGGGTGGTACTGAGGGAGGGTCACACTGTTGGAGGGGTGGTACTGAGGGAGGGTCACACTGTGGGAGGGGTGGTACTGAGGGAGAGTCACACTGTTGGAGGGGTGGTACTGAGGGAGGGTCACACTGTGGGAATGGTGGTACTGAGGGAGAGTCACACTGTTTGAGGGGTGGTACTGAGGGAGGGTCACACTGTTGGAGGGGTGGTAATGAGGGGGGTCACACTGTGGGAGGGATGGTACTGAGGGGGGTCACATTGTGGGAGGGGTGGTACTGAGGGAGGGTCACACTGTGGGAGGGGTGGTACTGAGGAGGGTCACACTGTGGGAATGGTGGTACTGAGGGAGGGTCACACTGTGGGAGGGGTGGTACTGAGGAGGGTCACACTGTGGGAGGGGTGGTACCGATGGAGGGTCACACTGTGGGAGGGGCGGGTACTGAGGGGGGTCACACTGTGGGAGGTGTGGTACTGATGGAGAGTCACACTGTGGGAGGGGTGGTACTGAGGGAGGGTCACACTGTGGGAGGTTTGGTACTGGGGGGGTCACACTGTGGGAGGGGTGGTACTGAGGGAGGGTCACACTGTGGGAGGGGTGGTACTGAGGGGGTCACACTGTGGGAGGGGTGGTACTTAGGGGGGTCACACTGTGGGAGGTTTGGTACTGGGGGGTCACACTGTGGGAGGTGTGGTACTGAGGGAGGGTCACACTGAGGGAGGGGTGGTACTGAGGGAGGGTCACACTGTGGGAGGGGTGGTACTGAGGGGGGTCACACTGTGGGATGGGTGGTACTGAGGGAGGGTCACACTGTGGGAGGGGTGGTACTGAGGGAGGGTCACACTGTGAGAGGGGTGGTACTGAGGGGGGACACACTGTGAGAGGGGTGGTACTGAGGGAGGATCACACTGTGGGAGGGGTGGTACTGATGGAGAGTCACACTGTGGGAGGGGTGGTACTGAGGGGGGTCACATTGTGGGAGGGGTGGTACTGAGGGAGGGTCACTCTGTTGGAGGGGTGGTACTGAGGGGGGTCACATTGTGGGAGGGGTGGTACTGAGGGAGGGTCACACTGTTGGAGGGGTGGTACTGAGGGGGGTCACATTGTTTGAGGGATGGTACTGAGGGAGGGTCACACTGTTGGAGGGGTGGTACTGAGGGAGGGTCACACTGTTGGAGGGGTGGTACTGAGGGAGGGTCACATTGTGGGAGGGGTGGTACTGAGGGAGAGTCACTCTGTGGGAGGGGTGGTACTGAGGGAGGGTCACACTGTGGGAGGGGTGGTACTGAGGAGAGTCACACTGTGGGAGGGGTGGTACTGAGGGAGGGTCACACTGTGGGAGGGGCGGGTACTGAGAGGGGGTCACACTGTGGGAGGGATGGTACTGAGGGGGGTCACATTGTGGGAGGGGTGGTACTGAGGGACGGTCACACTGTGGGAGGGGCGGTACTGAGGGAGAGTAACACTGTGGGAGGGGTGGTACTGAGGGAGAGTCACACTGTGGGAGGGGTGGTACTGAGGGGGGTCACACTGTGGGAGGGGTGGTACTGAGGGAGGGTCACACTGTGGGAATGGTGGTACTGAGGGAGAGTCACACTGTGGGAGGGGTGGTACTGAGGGAGGGTCATACTGTTGGAGGGGTGGTACTGAGGGAGGGTCACACTGTGGGAGGGGTGGTACTGAGGGAGAGTCACACTGTGGAAGGGTTGGTACTGAGGGAGAGTCACACTGTTGGAGGGGTGGTACCGATGGAGGGTCACACTCTGGGAGGTTTGGTACTGAGGGAGGGTCACACTGTGGGAATGGTGGTACTGAGGGAGAGTCACACTGTTTGAGGGGTGGTACTGAGGGAGGGTCACACTGTTGGAGGGGTGGTACTGAGGGGGGTCACACTGTGGGAGGGATGGTACTGAGGGGGGTCACATTGTGGGAGGGGTGGTACTGAGGGAGGGTCACACTGTGGGAGGGGTGGTACTGAGGAGGGTCACACTGTGGGAATGGTGGTACTGAGGGAGGGTCACACTGTGGGAGGGGTGGTACTGAGGACGGTCACACTGTGGGAGTGGTGGTACGGATGGAGGGTCACACTGTGGGAGGGGCGGTACTGAGGGGGGTCACACTGTGGGAGGTGTGGTACTGATGGAGAGTCACACTGTGGGAGGGGTGGTACTGAGGGAGGGTCACACTGTGGGAGGTTTGGTACTGGGGGGTCACACTGTGGGAGGGGTGGTACTGAGGGAGGGTCACACTGTGGGAGGGGTGGTACTGAGGGGGTCACACTGTGGGAGGGGTGGTACTTAGGGGGGTCACACTGTGGGAGGTTTGGTACTGGGGGATCACACTGTGGGAGGTGTGGTACTGAGGGAGGGTCACACTGAGGGAGGGGTGGTACTGAGGGAGGGTCACACTGTGGGAGGGGTGGTACTGAGGGGGGTCACACTGTGGGATGGGTGGTACTGAGGGAGGGTCACACTGTGGGAGGGGTGGTACTGAGGGAGGGTCACACTGTGAGAGGGGTGGTACTGAGGGAGTTTCACACTGAGGGAGGGGTGGTACTGAGGGGGGACACACTGTGTGAGGGGTGGTACTGAGGGAGGATCACACTGTGGGAGGGGTGGTACTGATGGAGAGTCACACTGTGGGAGGGGTGGTACTGAGGGGGGTCACATTGTGGGAGGGGTGGTACTGAGGGAGGGTCACACTGTTGGAGGGGTGGTACTGAGGGGGGTCACATTGTGGGAGGGGTGGTACTGAGGGAGGGTCACACTGTTGGAGGGGTGGTACTGAGGGGGGTCACATTGTTTGAGGGATGGTACTGAGGGAGGGTCACACTGTTGGAGGGGTGGTACTGAGGGAGGGTCACACTGTTGGAGGGGGTGGTACTGAGGGAGGGTCACATTGTGGGAGGGGTGGTACTGAGGGAGAGTCACTCTGTGGGAGGGGTGGTACTGAGGGAGGGTCACACTGTGGGAGGGGTGGTACTGAGGGGGGTCACACTGTGGGAGGGGTGGTACTGAGGAGGGTCACACTGTGGGAATGGTGGTACTGAGAGCGGTCACACTGTGGGAGGGGTGGTACTGAGGGAGAGTCACACTGTGGGAGGGGTGGTACTGAGGGGGGTCACTCTGTGGGAGGGGTGGTACTGGGGGGTCACACTGTGGGAGGGGTGGTACTGATGGAGAGTCACACTGTGGGGGGGGGTGGTACTGAGGGAGGGTCACACTGAGGGAGGGGTGGTACTGAGGGGGGTCACACTGTGGGAGGGGTGGTACTGAGGGGGGTCACATTGTGGGAGGGGCGGGTACTGAGGGAGAGTCACACTGTGGGAGGGGTGGTACTGAGGGGGGTCACATTGTGGGACGGGCGGTACTGAGGGAGAGTCACACTGTGGGAGGGGTGGTACTGAGGGGGGTCACATTGTGGGAGGGGGCGGTACTGAGGGGGGGTCACACTGTGGGAGGGGTGGTACTGAGGGTGGTCACATTGTTTTAGGGGTGGTACTGAGGGAGGGTCACACTGTGGTAGGGATGGTACTGAGGGGGGTCACATTGTGGGAGGGATGGTTCTGAGGGAGGGTCACACTGTGGGAGGGGCGGTACTGAGGGAGAGTCATACTGTGGGAGGGGTGGTACTGAGGGGGGGTCACACTGTGGGAGGGGTGGTACCGATGCAGGGTCACACTCTGGGAGGTGTGGTACTGAGGGGGGTCACACTGTGGGATGGGTGGTACTGAGGGGGGTCACACTGTGGGAGGTGTGGTACTGAGGGAGGGTCACACTGTGGGAGGGGTGGTACTGAGGGAGGGTCACACTGTTGGAGGTTTGGTACTGGGGGGGTCACACTGTGGGAAGGGTGGTACTGATGGAGAGTCACACTGTGGGAGGGGTGACATGATGGAATGGGAACGGGAAATGGATTAAAATGGCTGGCCTTGGAAGATCCTGCTTTTTCTAGTGGATGGAGTGTAGGTGCTTGGTGAAGCGGTCTCCCAATCTACATCAGGTCTCACCAATATATAGGAGGCCACACCGGGAGCACCGGACACAATATATGACCCCAACGGACTCGTAGGTGAAATGTCACCTCACCTGGAAGGACTGTATGGGGTCCTGAATGGTAGTGAGGGAGGTAGTGTAGGGGTGGGTACTGAGGGGGGTCACACTGTGGGAGGGGTGGTACTGAGGGAGGGTCACACTGTTGGAGGTTTGGTACTGAGGAGGGGTCACACTGTGGGAGGGGGTGGTACTGATGGAGGGTCACACTGTGGGAGGTGTGGTACTGAGGGGGGTCACACTGTGGGAGGTGTGGTACTGAGGAGGGGTCACACTGTTGGAGGGGTGGTACTGAGGGGGGAGTCACACTGTGGGAGGGTGGTACTAAGGGGGGTCACACTGTGGGAGGGGTGGTACTGAGGGGGGTCGCACTGTTGGAGGAGTGTTACTGAGGAGGGTCACACTGTGGGAGGGGTGGTACTGGGGGGGTCACACTGTGGGAGGGGTGGTACTGAGGGAGGGTCACACTGTGGGAGGGGTGGTACTGAGGGAGAGTCACACTGTTGGAGGGGTGGTACTGAGGGAGGGTCACACTGTGGGAATGGTGGTACTGAGGGAGAGTCACACTGTTTGAGGGGTGGTACTGAGGGAGGGTCACACTGTTGGAGGGGTGGTACTGAGGGGGGTCACACTGTGGGAGGGATGGTACTGAGGGGGGTCACATTGTGGGAGGGGTGGTACTGAGGGAGGGTCACACTGTGGGAGGGGTGGTACTGAGGAGGGTCACACTGTGGGAATGGTGGTACTGAGGGAGGGTCACACTGTGGGAGGGGTGGTACTGAGGAGGGTCACACTGTGGGAGGGGTGGTACCGATGGAGGGTCACACTGTGGGAGGGGCGGGTACTGAGGGGGGTCACACTGTGGGAGGTGTGGTACTGATGGAGAGTCACACTGTGGGAGGGGTGGTACTGAGGGAGGGTCACACTGTGGGAGGTTTGGTACTGGGGGGGTCACACTGTGGGAGGGGTGGTACTGAGGGAGGGTCACACTGTGGGAGGGGTGGTACTGAGGGGGTCACACTGTGGGAGGGGTGGTACTTAGGGGGGTCACACTGTGGGAGGTTTGGTACTGGGGGGTCACACTGTGGGAGGTGTGGTACTGAGGGAGGGTCACACTGAGGGAGGGGTGGTACTGAGGGAGGGTCACACTGTGGGAGGGGTGGTACTGAGGGGGGTCACACTGTGGGATGGGTGGTACTGAGGGAGGGTCACACTGTGGGAGGGGTGGTACTGAGGGAGGGTCACACTGTGAGAGGGGTGGTACTGAGGGAGGGTCACACTGAGGGAGGGGTGGTACTGAGGGGGGACACACTGTGTGAGGGGTGGTACTGAGGGAGGATCACACAGTGGGAGGGGTGGTACTGATGGAGAGTCACACTGTGGGAGGGGTGGTACTGAGGGGGGTCACATTGTGGGAGGGGTGGTACTGAGGGAGGGTCACTCTGTTGGAGGGGTGGTACTGAGGGGGGTCACATTGTGGGAGGGGTGGTACTGAGGGAGGGTCACACTGTTGGAGGGGTGGTACTGAGGGGGGTCACATTGTTTGAGGGATGGTACTGAGGGAGGGTCACACTGTTGGAGGGGTGGTACTGAGGGAGGGTCACACTGTGGGAGGGGTGGTACTGAGGGAGAGTCACACTGTGGGAGGGGTGGTACTGAGGGAGAGTCACTCTGTGGGAGGGGTGGTACTGAGGGAGGGTCACACTGTGGGAGGGGTGGTACTGAGGAGAGTCACACTGTGGGAGGGGTGGTACTGAGGGAGGGTCACACTGTGGGAGGGGCGGGTACTGAGAGGGGGTCACACTGTGGGAGGGATGGTACTGAGGGGGGTCACATTGTGGGAGGGGTGGTACTGAGGGACGGTCACACTGTGGGAGGGGCGGGTACTGAGGGAGAGTAACACTGTGTTAGGGGTGGTACTGAGGGAGAGTCACACTGTGGGAGGGGTGGTACTGAGGGGGGTCACACTGTGGGAGGGGTGGTACTGAGGGAGGGTCACACTGTGGGAATGGTGGTACTGAGGGAGAGTCACACTGTGGGAGGGGTGGTACTGAGGGAGGGTCATACTGTTGGAGGGGTGGTACTGAGGGAGGGTCACACTGTGGGAGGGGTGGTACTGAGGGAGAGTCACACTGTGGAAGGGTTGGTACTGAGGGAGAGTCACACTGTTGGAGGGGTGGTACCGATGGAGGGTCACACTCTGGGAGGTTTGGTACTGAGGGAGGGTCACACTGTGGGAATGGTGGTACTGAGGGAGAGTCACACTGTTTGAGGGGTGGTACTGAGGGAGGGTCACACTGTTGGAGGGGTGGTACTGAGGGGGGTCACACTGTGGGAGGGATGGTACTGAGGGGGGTCACATTGTGGGAGGGGTGGTACTGAGGGAGGGTCACACTGTGGGAGGGGTGGTACTGAGGAGGGTCACACTGTGGGAATGGTGGTACTGAGGGAGGGTCACACTGTGGGAGGGGTGGTACTGAGGAGGGTCACACTGTGGGAGGGGTGGTACCGATGGAGGGTCACACTGTGGGAGGGGCGGTACTGAGGGGGGTCACACTGTGGGAGGTGTGGTACTGATGGAGAGTCACACTGTGGGAGGGGTGGTACTGAGGGAGGGTCACACTGTGGGAGGTTTGGTACTGGGGGGTCACACTGTGGGAGGGGTGGTACTGAGGGAGGGTCACACTGTGGGAGGGGTGGTACTGAGGGGGTCACACTGTGGGAGGGGTGGTACTTAGGGGGGTCACACTGTGGGAGGTTTGGTACTGGGGGATCACACTGTGGGAGGTGTGGTACTGAGGGAGGGTCACACTGAGGGAGGGGTGGTACTGAGGGAGGGTCACACTGTGGGAGGGGTGGTACTGAGGGGGGTCACACTGTGGGATGGGTGGTACTGAGGGAGGGTCACACTGTGGGAGGGGTGGTACTGAGGGAGGGTCACACTGTGAGAGGGGTGGTACTGAGGGAGTGTCACACTGAGGGAGGGGTGGTACTGAGGGGGGACACACTGTGTGAGGGGTGGTACTGAGGGAGGATCACACTGTGGGAGGGGTGGTACTGATGGAGAGTCACACTGTGGGAGGGGTGGTACTGAGGGGGGTCACATTGTGGGAGGGGTGGTACTGAGGGAGGGTCACACTGTTGGAGGGGTGGTACTGAGGGGGGTCACACTGTGGGAGGGGTGGTACTGAGGGAGGGTCACACTGTTGGAGGGGTGGTACTGAGGGGGGTCACATTGTTTGAGGGATGGTACTGAGGGAGGGTCACACTGTTGGAGGGGTGGTACTGAGGGAGGGTCACACTGTTGGAGGGGTGGTACTGAGGGAGGGTCACATTGTGGGAGGGGTGGTACTGAGGGAGAGTCACTCTGTGGGAGGGGTGGTACTGAGGGAGGGTCACACTGTGGGAGGGGTGGTACTGAGGGGGGTCACACTGTGGGAGGGGTGGTACTGAGGAGGGTCACACTGTGGGAATGGTGGTACTGAGAGCGGTCACACTGTGGGAGGGGTGGTACTGAGGGAGAGTCACACTGTGGGAGGGGTGGTACTGAGGGGGGTCACTCTGTGGGAGGGGTGGTACTGGGGGGTCACACTGTGGGAGGGGTGGTACTGATGGAGAGTCACACTGTGGGGGGGGGGGGTGGTACTGAGGGAGGGTCACACTGAGGGAGGGGTGGTACTGAGGGGGGTCACACTGTGGGAGGGGTGGTACTGAGGGGGGTCACATTGTGGGAGGGGCGGTACTGAGGGAGAGTCACACTGTGGGAGGGGTGGTACTGAGGGGGGTCACATTGTGGGACGGGCGGTACTGAGGGAGAGTCACACTGTGGGAGGGGTGGTACTGAGGGGGGTCACATTGTGGGAGGGGCGGGTACTGAGGGGGGGTCACACTGTGGGAGGGGTGGTACTGAGGGTGGTCACATTGTTTTAGGGGTGGTACGGAGGGAGGGTCACACTGTGGTAGGGATGGTACTGAGGGGGGTCACATTGTGGGAGGGATGGTTCTGAGGGAGGGTCACACTGTGGGAGGGGCGGTTCTGAGGGAGAGTCATACTGTGGGAGGGGTGGTACTGAGGGGGGGTCACACTGTGGGAGGGGTGGTACCGATGCAGGGTCACACTCTGGGAGGTGTGGTACTGAGGGGGGTCACACTGTGGGATGGGTGGTACTGAGGGGGGTCACACTGTGGGAGGTGTGGTACTGAGGGAGGGTCACACTGTGGGAGGGGTGGTACTGAGGGAGGGTCACACTGTTGGAGGTTTGGTACTGGGGGGGTCACACTGTGGGAAGGGTGGTACTGATGGAGAGTCACACTGTGGGAGGGGTGACATGATGGAATGGGAACGGGAAATGGATTAAAATGGCTGGCCATGGAAGATCCTGCTTTTTCTAGTGGATGGAGTGTAGGTGCTTGGTGAAGCGGTCTCCCAATCTACATCAGGTCTCACCAATATATAGGAGGCCACACCGGGAGCACCGGACACAATATATGACCCCAACGGACTCGTAGGTGAAATGTCACCTCACCTGGAAGGACTGTATGGGGTCCTGAATGGTAGTGAGGGAGGTAGTGTAGGGGTGGGTACTGAGGGGGGTCACACTGTGGGAGGGGTGGTACTGAGGGAGGGTCACACTGTTGGAGGTTTGGTACTGAGGAGGGGTCACACTGTGGGAGGGGTGGTACTGATGGAGGGTCACACTGTGGGAGGTGTGGTACTGAGGGGGGTCACACTGTGGGAGGTGTGGTACTGAGGAGGGGTCACACTGTTGGAGGGGTGGTACTGAGGGGGGAGTCACACTGTGGGAGGGTGGTACTAAGGGGGGTCACACTGTGGGAGGGGTGGTACTGAGGGGGGTCGCACTGTTGGAGGAGTGTTACTGAGGAGGGTCACACTGTGGGAGGGGTGGTACTGGGGGGGTCACACTGTGGGAGGGGTGGTACTGAGGGAGGTCACACTGTGGGAAGGATGGTACTGAGGGAGGGTCACACTGTGGGAGGGGCGGTACTGAGGGGGGGTCACACTGTTGGAGGAGTGTTACTGAGGAGGGTCACACTGTGGGAGGGGTGGTACTGGGGGGGTCACACTGTGGGAGGGGTGGTACTGAGGGAGAGTCACATTGTGGGAGGGGTGGTACTGAGGGAGAGTCACACTGTGGGAGGGGTGGTACTGGGGGGGTCACACTGTGGGAGGGGTGGTACTGAGGGAGGTCACACTGTGGGAAGGATGGTACTGAGGGAGAGTCACACTGTGGGAGGGGCGGTACTGAGGGGGGGTCACACTGTTGGAGGAGTGTTACTGAGGAGGGTCACACTGTGGGAGGGGTGGTACTGAGGGAGGGTCACACTGTGGGAGGGGCAGTACTGAGGGAGGGTCACACTGTGGGAGGAGTGGTACTGAGGGAGGTTCACACTGTGGGAGGAGTGGTACTGAGGGAGGGGACACTGTGGGAGGGGCGGTACTGAGGGGGGGTCACACTGTGGGAGGGATGGTACTGAGGGGGGTCACATTGTGGGAGGGGTGGTACTGAGGGAGGGTCACACTGTGGGAGGGGCGGTACTGAGGGAGAGTAACACTGTGGGAGGGGTGGTACTGAGGGAGAGTCACACTGTGGGAGGGGTGGTACTGAGGGAGGGTCACACTGTGGGAATGGTGGTACTGAGGGAGAGTCACACTGTGGGAGGGGTGGTACTGAGGGAGGGTCACACTGTTGGAGGGGTGGTACTGAGGGAGGGTCACACTGTGGGAGGGGTGGTACTGAGGGAGAGTCACACTGTTGGAGGGGTGGTACTGAGGGAGGGTCACACTGTGGGAATGGTGGTACTGAGGGAGAGTCACACTGTTTGAGGGGTGGTACTGAGGGAGCGTCACACTGTTGGAGGGGTGGTACTGAGGGGGGTCACACTGTGGGAGGGATGGTACTGAGGGGGGTCACATTGTGGGAGGGGTGGTACTGAGGGAGGGTCACACTGGGGGAGGGGTGGTACTGAGGAGGGTCACACTGTGGGAATGGTGGTACTGAGGGAGGGTCACACTGTGGGAGGGGTGGTACTGAGGAGGGTCACACTGTGGGAGGGGTGGTACCGATGGAGGGTCACACTGTGGGAGGGGCGGTACTGAGGGGGGTCACACTGTGGGAGGTGTGGTACTGATGGAGAGTCACACTGTGGGAGGGGTGGTACTGAGGGAGGGTCACACTGTGGGAGGTTTGGTACTGGGGGGGTCACACTGTGGGAGGGGTGGTACTGAGGGAGGGTCACACTGTGGGAGGTGTGGTACTGAGGGGGTCACACTGTGGGAGGGGTGGTACTTAGGGGGGTCACACTGTGGGAGGTTTGGTACTGGGGGGTCACACAGTGGGAGGTGTGGTACTGAGGGAGGGTCACACTGAGGGAGGGGTGGTACTGAGGGAGGGTCACACTGTGGGAGGGGTGGTACTGAGGGGGGTCACACTTTGGGATGGGTGGTACTGAGGGAGGGTCACACTGTGGGAGGGGTGGTACTGAGGGAGGGTCACACTGTGAGAGGGGTGGTACTGAGGGAGGGTCACACTGAGGGAGGGGTGGTACTGAGGGGGGACACACTGTGTGAGGGGTGGTACTGAGGGAGGATCACACTGTGGGAGGGGTGGTACTGATGGAGAGTCACACTGTGGGAGGGGTGGTACTGAGGGGGGTCACATTGTGGGAGGGGTGGTACTGAGGGAGGGTCACTCTGTTGGAGGGGTGGTACTGAGGGGGGTCACATTGTGGGAGGGGTGGTACTGAGGGAGGGTCACACTGTTGGAGGGGTGGTACTGAGGGGGGTCACATTGTTTGAGGGATGGTACTGAGGGAGGGTCACACTGTTGGAGGGGTGGTACTGAGGGAGGGTCACACTGTTGGAGGGGTGGTACTGAGGGAGGGTCACATTGTGGGAGGGGTGGTACTGAGGGAGAGTCACTCTGTGGGAGGGGTGGTACTGAGGGAGGGTCACACTGTGGGAGGGGTGGTACTGAGGGGGGTCACACTGTGGGAGGGGTGGTACTGAGGAGGGTCACACTGTGGGAATGGTGGTACTGAGAGCGGTCACACTGTGGGAGGGGTGGTACTGAGGGAGAGTCACACTGTGGGAGGGGTGGTACTGAGGGGGGTCACTCTGTGGGAGGGGTGGTACTGGGGGGTCACACTGTGGGAGGGGTGGTACTGATGGAGAGTCACACTGTGGGGGGGGGTGGTACTGAGGGAGGGTCACACTGAGGGAGGGGTGGTACTGAGGGGGGTCACACTGTGGGAGGGGTGGTACTGAGGGGGGTCACATTGTGGGAGGGGCGGTACTGAGGGAGAGTCACACTGTGGGAGGGGTGGTACTGAGGGGGGTCACATTGTGGGACGGGCGGTACTGAGGGAGAGTCACACTGTGGGAGGGGTGGTACTGAGGGGGGTCACATTGTGGGAGGGGCGGTACTGAGGGGGGGTCACACTGTGGGAGGGGTGGTACTGAGGGTGGTCACATTGTTTTAGGGGTGGTACTGAGGGAGGGTCACACTGTGGGAGGGGTGGTACTGAGGGAGAGTCACATTGTGGGAGGGGTGGTACTGAGGGGGGTCACATTGTGGGAGGGGTGGTACTGAGGGGGGTCACATTGTGGGAGGGATGGTTCTGAGGGAGAGTCATACTGTGGGAGGGGTGGTACTGAGGGGGGGTCACACTGTGGGAGGGGTGGTATCGATGCAGGGTCACACTCTGGGAGGTGTGGTACTGAGGGGGGTCACACTGTGGGATGGGTGGTACTGAGGGGGGTCACACTGTGGGAGGTGTGGTACTGAGGGAGAGTCACACTGTTGGAGGGGTGGTACTGAGGGAGGGTCACACTGTGGGAATGGTGGTACTGAGGGAGAGTCACACTGTTTGAGGGGTGGTACTGAGGGAGGGTCACACTGTTGGAGGGGTGGTACTGAGGGGGGTCACACTGTGGGAGGGATGGTACTGAGGGGGGTCACATTGTGGGAGGGGTGGTACTGAGGGAGGGTCACACTGTGGGAGGGGTGGTACTGAGGAGGGTCACACTGTGGGAATGGTGGTACTGAGGGAGGGTCACACTGTGGGAGGGGTGGTACTGAGGAGGGTCACACTGTGGGAGGGGTGGTACCGATGGAGGGTCACACTGTGGGAGGGGCGGTACTGAGGGGGGTCACACTGTGGGAGGTGTGGTACTGATGGAGAGTCACACTGTGGGAGGGGTGGTACTGAGGGAGGGTCACACTGTGGGAGGTTTGGTACTGGGGGGGTCACACTGTGGGAGGGGTGGTACTGAGGGAGGGTCACACTGTGGGAGGTGTGGTACTGAGGGGGTCACACTGTGGGAGGGGTGGTACTTAGGGGGGTCACACTGTGGGAGGTTTGGTACTGGGGGGTCACACAGTGGGAGGTGTGGTACTGAGGGAGGGTCACACTGAGGGAGGGGTGGTACTGAGGGAGGGTCACACTGTGGGAGGGGTGGTACTGAGGGGGGTCACACTTTGGGATGGGTGGTACTGAGGGAGGGTCACACTGTGGGAGGGGTGGTACTGAGGGAGGGTCACACTGTGAGAGGGGTGGTACTGAGGGAGGGTCACACTGAGGGAGGGGTGGTACTGAGGGGGGACACACTGTGTGAGGGGTGGTACTGAGGGAGGATCACACTGTGGGAGGGGTGGTACTGATGGAGAGTCACACTATGGGAGGGGTGGTACTGAGGGAGAGTCACATTGTGGGAGGGGTGGTACTGAGGGAGGGTCACTCTGTTGGAGGGGTGGTACTGAGGGGGGTCACATTGTGGGAGGGGTGGTACTGAGGGAGGGTCACACTGTTGGAGGGGTGGTACTGAGGGGGGTCACATTGTTTGAGGGATGGTACTGAGGGAGGGTCACACTGTTGGAGGGGTGGTACTGAGGGAGGGTCACACTGTTGGAGGGGTGGTACTGAGGGAGGGTCACATTGTGGGAGGGGTGGTACTGAGGGAGAGTCACTCTGTGGGAGGGGTGGTACTGAGGGAGGGTCACACTGTGGGAGGGGTGGTACTGAGGGGGGTCACACTGTGGGAGGGGTGGTACTGAGGAGGGTCACACTGTGGGAATGGTGGTACTGAGAGCGGTCACACTGTGGGAGGGGTGGTACTGAGGGAGAGTCACACTGTGGGAGGGGTGGTACTGAGGGGGGTCACTCTGTGGGAGGGGTGGTACTGGGGGGTCACACTGTGGGAGGGGTGGTACTGATGGAGAGTCACACTGTGGGGGGGGGTGGTACTGAGGGAGGGTCACACTGAGGGAGGGGTGGTACTGAGGGGGGTCACACTGTGGGAGGGGTGGTACTGAGGGGGGTCACATTGTGGGAGGGGCGGTACTGAGGGAGAGTCACACTGTGGGAGGGGTGGTACTGAGGGGGGTCACATTGTGGGACGGGCGGTACTGAGGGAGAGTCACACTGTGGGAGGGGTGGTACTGAGGGGGGTCACATTGTGGGAGGGGCGGTACTGAGGGGGGGTCACACTGTGGGAGGGGTGGTACTGAGGGTGGTCACATTGTTTTAGGGGTGGTACTGAGGGAGGGTCACACTGTGGGAGGGGTGGTACTGAGGGAGAGTCACATTGTGGGAGGGGTGGTACTGAGGGGGGTCACATTGTGGGAGGGGTGGTACTGAGGGGGGTCACATTGTGGGAGGGATGGTTCTGAGGGAGAGTCATACTGTGGGAGGGGTGGTACTGAGGGGGGGTCACACTGTGGGAGGGGTGGTACCGATGCAGGGTCACACTCTGGGAGGTGTGGTACTGAGGGGGGTCACACTGTGGGATGGGTGGTACTGAGGGGGGTCACACTGTGGGAGGTGTGGTACTGAGGGAGGGTCACACTGTGGGAGGGGTGGTACTGAGGGAGGGTCACACTGTTGGAGGTTTGGTACTGGGGGGGTCACACTGTGGGATGGGTGGTACTGATGGAGAGTCACCCTGTGGGAGGGGTGGTACTGAGGGGGGTCACACTGTGGGAGGGGTGGTACTGAGGGAGGGTCACACTGTTGGAGGTTTGGTACTGAGGAGGGGTCACACTGTGGGAGGGGTGGTACTGATGGAGGGTCACACTGTGGGAGGTGTGGTACTGAGGGAGGGTCACACTGAGGGAGGGGTGGTACTGAGGGGGGACACACTGTGTGAGGGGTGGTACTGAGGGAGGATCACACTGTGGGAGGGGTGGTACTGATGGAGAGTCACACTGTGGGAGGGGTGGTACTGAGGGGGGTCACATTGTGGGAGGGGTGGTACTGAGGGAGGGTCACTCTGTTGGAGGGGTGGTACTGAGGGGGGTCACATTGTGGGAGGGGTGGTACTGAGGGAGGGTCACACTGTTGGAGGGGTGGTACTGAGGGGGGTCACATTGTTTGAGGGATGGTACTGAGGGAGGGTCACACTGTTGGAGGGGTGGTACTGAGGGAGGGTCACACTGTTGGAGGGGTGGTACTGAGGGAGGGTCACATTGTGGGAGGGGTGGTACTGAGGGAGAGTCACTCTGTGGGAGGGGTGGTACTGAGGGAGGGTCACACTGTGGGAGGGGTGGTACTGAGGGGGGTCACACTGTGGGAGGGGTGGTACTGAGGAGGGTCACACTGTGGGAATGGTGGTACTGAGAGCGGTCACACTGTGGGAGGGGTGGTACTGAGGGAGAGTCACACTGTGGGAGGGGTGGTACTGAGGGGGGTCACTCTGTGGGAGGGGTGGTACTGGGGGGTCACACTGTGGGAGGGGTGGTACTGATGGAGAGTCACACTGTGGGGGGGGGTGGTACTGAGGGAGGGTCACACTGAGGGAGGGGTGGTACTGAGGGGGGTCACACTGTGGGAGGGGTGGTACTGAGGGGGGTCACATTGTGGGAGGGGCGGGTACTGAGGGAGAGTCACACTGTGGGAGGGGTGGTACTGAGGGGGGTCACATTGTGGGACGGGCGGGTACTGAGGGAGAGTCACACTGTGGGAGGGGTGGTACTGAGGGGGGTCACATTGTGGGAGGGGCGGTACTGAGGGGGGGTCACACTGTGGGAGGGGTGGTACTGAGGGTGGTCACATTGTTTTAGGGGTGGTACTGAGGGAGGGTCACACTGTGGGAGGGGTGGTACTGAGGGAGAGTCACATTGTGGGAGGGGTGGTACTGAGGGGGGTCACATTGTGGGAGGGGTGGTACTGAGGGGGGTCACATTGTGGGAGGGATGGTTCTGAGGGAGAGTCATACTGTGGGAGGGGTGGTACTGAGGGGGGGTCACACTGTGGGAGGGGTGGTACCGATGCAGGGTCACACTCTGGGAGGTGTGGTACTGAGGGGGGTCACACTGTGGGATGGGTGGTACTGAGGGGGGTCACACTGTGGGAGGTGTGGTACTGAGGGAGGGTCACACTGTGGGAGGGGTGGTACTGAGGGAGGGTCACACTGTTGGAGGTTTGGTACTGGGGGGGTCACACTGTGGGATGGGTGGTACTGATGGAGAGTCACACTGTGGGAGGGGTGGTACTGAGGGGGGTCACACTGTGGGAGGGGTGGTACTGAGGGAGGGTCACACTGTTGGAGGTTTGGTACTGAGGAGGGGTCACACTGTGGGAGGGGTGGTACTGATGGAGGGTCACACTGTGGGAGGTGTGGTACTGAGGGGGGTCACACTGTGGGAGGTGTGGTACTGAGGAGGGGTCACACTGTTGGAGGGGTGGTACTGAGGGGGGAGTCACACTGTGGGAGGGTGGTACTGAGGGGGGTCACACTGTGGGAGGGGTGGTACTGAGGGGGGTCGCACTGTGGGAGGGGTGGTACTGAGGGGGTCACACTGTGGGAGGAGTGTTACTGAGGGGGGTCGCACTGTGGGAGGGGTGGTACTGAGGGGGGTCACACTGTGGGAGGGGTGGTACTGAGGGGGGTCACACTGTGGGAGGAGTGTTACTGAGGGGGGTCACACTGTGGGGGGGTGGTACTGATGGAGAGTCACACTGAGGGAGGGGTGGTACTGAGGGAGGGTCACACTGTGGGAGGGGTGGTACTGAGGGAGGGTCACACTGTGGGATGGGTGGTACTGAGGGAGGGTCGCACTGTGGGAGGGGTGGTACTGAGGGAGGGTCACACTGTTGGAGGTTTGGTACTGGGGGGGTCACACTGCGGGAGGGGTGGTACTGAGAGAGGGTCACACTGAGGGAGGGGTGGTACTGAGGGAGAGTCACACTGTGGGAGGTTTGGTACTGGGGGGGTCACACTGTGGGAGGGGTGGTACTGAGAGAGGGTCACACTGAGGGAGGGGTGGTACTGAGGGAGGGTCACACTGTGGGAGGGATGGTACTGAGGGGGGTCACACTGTAGGAGGGGTGGTACTGAGGGGGGTCACACTGTGGGAGGGATGGTTCTGAGGGAGGGTCACACTGTGGGAGGGGTGGTACTGAGGAGAGTCACACTGTGGGAGGGGTGGTACTGAGGGAGAGTCACACTGTGGGAGGGGCGGTACTGAGGGGGGTCGCACTGTGGGAGGGGTGGTACTGAGGGAGGGTCACATTGTCGGAGGGGTGGTACTGAGGGAGGGTCACACTGTGGGAGGGGCGGTACTGAGGGAGGGTCACACTGTGGGAGGGGTGGTACTGAGGGGGGGGTCACACTGTGGGAGGGGTGGTACCGATGGAGGGTCACACTCTGGGAGGTGTGGTACTGAGGGGGGTCACACTGTGGGAGGGATGGTACTGAGGGAGGGTCACACTGTGGTAGGGGTGGTACTGAGGGGGGTCACACTGTGGGATGGGTGGTACTGAGGGAGGGTCACACTGTGGGAGGGGTGGTACTGATGGAGAATCACACTGTGGGAGGGGTGGTACTGAGGGGGGTCACACTGTTGGAGGGGTGGTACTGAGGGAGGGTCACACTGAGGGAGGGGTGCTACTGAGGGAGAGTCACACTGTGGGAGGGGCGGTACTGAGCGAGGGGTAACACTGTGGGAGGGGTGGTACTGATGGAGGGTCACACTGTGGGAGGGGTGGTACTGAGGGGGGGTCACACTGTGGGATGGGTGGTACTGAGGGAGGGTCACACTGTGGGAGGGGTGGTACTGAGGGAGGGTCACACTGAGGGAGGGGTGGTACTGAGGGAGGGTCACACTGTGGGAGGGGTGGTACTGATGGAGAGTCACACTGTGGGAGGGGTGGTACTGAGGGGGGTCACACTGTTGGAGGGGTGGTACTGAGGGAGGGTCACACTGTTGGAGGGGTGGTACTGAGGGGGGGTCACATTGTGGGAGGGGCGGTACTGAGGGAGAGTCACACTGTGGGAGGGGTGGTACTGAGGCGGCTCACATTGTTTGAGGGGTGGTACTGAGGGAGGGTCACACTGTTGGAGGGGTGGTACTGAGGGGGGTCACACTGTGGGAGGGGTGGTACTGAGGGAGGGTCACATTGTGGGAGGGGTGGTACTGAGGGAGAGTCACACAGTGGGAGGGGTGGTACTGAGGGAGGGTCACACTGTGGGAGGGGTGGTACTGAGGGGGGTCACACTGTGGGAGGGGTGGTACTGAGGGAGGGTCACACTGTGGAATGGTGATACTGAGGGGGGGTCACACTGTGGGAGGGGTGGTACTGAGGGAGAGTCACACTGTGGGAGGGGTGGTACTGAGGGAGGGTCACACAGTGGGAGGGGTGGTACTGAGGGGGGTCACACTGTGGGATGGGTGGTACTGAGGGAGGGTCACACTGTGGGAGGGGCGGTACTGATGGAGAGTCACACTGTGGGGGGGGTGGTACTGAGGGAGGGTCACACTGAGGGAGGGGTGGTACTGAGGGGGGTCACACTGTGGGAGGGGTGGTACTGAGGGGGGTCACATTGTTTTAGGGGTGGTACTGAGGGAGGGTCACACTGTGGTAGGGCTGGTACTGAGGGTGGTCACATTGTGGGAGGGATGGTTCTGAGGGAGGGTCACACTGTGGGAGGGGCGGTACTGAGGGAGAGTCACACTGTGGGAGGGGTGGTACTGAGGGGGGGTCACACTGTGGGAGGGGTGGTACCGATGCAGGGTCACACTCTGGGAGGTGTGGTACTGAGGGGGGTCACACTGTGGGAGGTGTGGTACTGAGGGAGGGTCACACTGTTGGAGGTTTGGTACTGGGGGGGTCACACTGTGGGATGGGTGGTACTGAGGGAGTGTCACACTGTGGGAGGGGTGGTACTGATGGAGAGTCACACTGTGGGAGGGGTGGTACTGATGGAGGGTCACACTGTGGGAGGGGTGGTACTGGGGGGGTCACACTGTTGGAGGTTTGGTACTGGGGGGGTCACACTGTGGGAGGGGTGGTACTGAGGGGGGGTTACACTGTGGGAGGGGTGGTACTGAGGGGGGGTCACACTGTTGGAGGGGTGGTACTGAGGGAGAGTCACACTGTGGGAGGGGTGGTACTGAGGGGGGGTCACACTGTGGGAGGGGTGGTACTGAGGGGGGGTCACACTGTTGGAGGGGTGGTACTGAGGGAGAGTCACACTGTGGGAGGGGTGGTACTGAGGGGGGTCACACTGCGGGAGGGGTGGTACTGAGAGAGGGTCACACTGAGGGAGGGGTGGTACTGATGGAGGTTCACACTGTGGGAGGGGTGGTACCGATGGAGGGTCACACTCTGGGAGGTGTGGTACTGAGGGGGGTCACACTGTGGGAGGGATGGTTCTGAGGGAGGGTCACACTGTGGGAGGGGTGGTACTGAGGAGAGTCACACTGTGGGAGGGGTGGTACTGAGGGAGGGTCACACTGTGGGAGGGGCGGTACTGAGGGAGGGTCACACTGTGGGAGGGGTGGTACTGAGGGGGGGTCACACTGTGGGAGGGGTGGTACCGATGGAGGGTCACACTCTGGGAGGTGTGGTACTGAGGGGGGTCACACTGTGGGAGGGATGGTACTGAGGGAGGGTCACACTGTGGGAGGGGTGGTACTGAGGGGGGTCACACTGTGGGATGGGTGGTACTGAGGGAGGGTCACACTGTGGGAGGGGTGGTACTGATGGAGAGTCACACTGTGGGAGGGGTGGTACTGAGGGGGGTCACACTGTTGGAGGGGTGGTACTGAGGGAGGGTCACACTGAGGGAGGGGTGGTACTGAGGGGGGTCACACTGTGTGAGGGGCGGGTACTGAGGGAGAGTCACACTGTGGGAGGGGCGGTACTGAGCGAGGGGTAACACTGTGGGAGGGGTGGTACTGATGGAGGGTCACACTGTGGGAGGGGTGGTACTGAGGGGGGTCACACTGTGGGATGGGTGGTACTGAGGGAGGGTCACACTGTGGGAGGGGTGGTACTGAGGGAGGGTCACACTGAGGGAGGGGTGGTACTGAGGGAGGGTCACACTGTGGGAGGGGTGGTACTGATGGAGAGTCACACTGTGGGAGGGGTGGTACTGAGGGGGGTCACACTGTTGGAGGGGTGGTACTGAGGAAGGGTCACAATGTTGGAGGGGTGGTACTGAGGGGGGTCACATTGTGGGAGGGGCGGTACTGAGGGAGAGTCACACTGTGGGAGGGGTGGTACTGAGGGGGGTCACACTGTTGGAGGGCTGGTACTGAGGAAGGGTCACAATGTTGGAGGGGTGGTACTGAGGGGGGTCACATTGTGGGAGGGGCGGTACTGAGGGAGAGTCACACTGTGGGAGGGGTGGTACTGAGGGAGAGTCACACAGTGGGAGGGGTGGTACTGAGGGAGGGTCACACTGTGGGAGGGGTGGTACTGAGGGAGGGTCACACTGTGGGAATGGTGATACTGAGGGGGGGTCACACTGTGGGAGGGGTGGTACTGAGGGGGGTCACACTGTCGGAGGGATGGTTCTGAGGAGGGTCACACTGTGGGAGGGGTGATACTGATGGAGGGTCACACGGTGGGAAGGATGGTACTGAGGGAGGGTCACACTGTGGGAGGGATGGTACTGAGGGGGGTCACACTGTGTGAGGGGTGGTACTGAGGCAGGGGTCACACTGTGGGAGGGGTGGTACTGCGGGAGGGTCACACTGTGGGAGGTGTGGTACTGAGGAGAGTCAAACTGTGGGAGGGGTGGTACTGAGGGAGAGTCACACTGTGGGAGGGATGGTACTGAGGGGGGTCACACTGTGGGAGGGGTGGTACTGAGGGAGGGTCACATTGTGGGAGGGGTGGTACTGAGGGAGGGTCACACTGTGGGAGGGGCGGTACTGAGGGAGAGTCACACTGTGGGAGGGGTGGTACTGAGGGAGGGTCACACTGTTGGAGGGGTGGTACTGAGGGGGGTCACACTGTGGGAGGGATGGTACTGAGGGAGAGTCACACTGTGGGAGGGATGGTACTGAGGGGGGTCACACTGTGGGAGGGGTGGTACTGAGGGAGAGTCACACTGTGGGAGGGGTGGTACTGAGGGGGGTCACATTGTGGGAGGGGTGGTACTGAGGGAGGGTCACACTGTTGGAGGTGTGGTACTGAGGGTGGGTCACACTGAGGGAGGGGTGGTACTGAGGGGGGTCACACTGTGGGAGGGGTGGTACTGAGGGAGGGGTCACACTGTTGGAGGGGTGGTACTGAGGGAGAGTCACACTGTGGGAGGGGTGGTACTGAGGGAGGGTCACACTGAGGGAGGGATGGTACTGAGGAGGGTCACACTGGGGGAGGGATGGTACTGAGGGGGGTCACACTGTGGGATGGGTGGTACTGAGGGAGAGTCACACTGTGGGAGGGGTGGTACTGAGTGAGGGTCACACTGAGGGAGGGGTGGTACTGAGGCAGGGGTCACACTGTGGGAGGGGTGGTACTGAGGGAGGGTCACACTGTGGGAGGTGTGGTACTGAGGAGAGTCACACTGTGGGAGGGGTGGTACTGAGGGAGGGGTCACACTGTGGGAGGGGTGGTACTGAGGGGGGTCGCACTGTGGGAGGGGTGGTACTGAGGGGGGTCGCACTGTGGGAGATGTGGTACTGAGGAGAGTCACACTGTGGGAGGGGTGGTACTGGGGAGGGTCACACTGTGGGAGGGGTGGTACTGAGGAGGGTCACACTGTGGGAGGGGTGGTACTGATGGAGAGTCACACTGTGGGAGGGGCGGTACTGAGGGAGGGTCACACTGTGGGAGGGGTGGTACTGGGGGGTGTCACACTGTGGGAGGGGTGGTACTGATGGAGAGTCACACTGTGGGAGGGGTGGTACTGAGGGGGGTCACACTGTGGGAGGGGTGGTACTGATGGAGCGTCACACTGTGGGAGGGGTGGTACTGAGGGGGGTCACACTGTGGGAGGGGTGGTACTGATGGAGAGTCACACTGTGGGACGGATGGTACTGAGGGGGGTCACACTGTGGGAGGGGTGGTACTGATGGAGAGTCACACTGTGGGACGGATGGTACTGAGGGGGGTCACACTGTGGGAGGGGTGGTACTGATGAAGAGTCACACTGTGGGAGGTGTGATACTGAGGGGGGTCACACTGTGGGAGGGGGGATAGTGAGGGAGAGTCACACTGTGGGAGGGGGGATACTGAGGGGGGTCACACTGTGGGAGTGGTGGTACTGAGGGAGGGTCACACTGTGGGAGGGGTGGTACTGAGGAGAGTCACACTGTGGGAGGGGTGGTACTGAGGGGGGTCACACTGTGGGAGGGGGGATAGTGAGGGAGAGTCACACTGTGGGAGGGGTGGTACTGATGGAGAGTCACACTGTGGGAGGGGTGGTACTGAGGGGGGGTCACACTGTGGGAGGGGTGGTACCGATGGAGGGTCACACTCTGGGAGGTGTGGTACTGAGGGGGGTCACACTGTGGGAGGGATGGTACTGAGGGAGGGTCACACTGTGGGAGGGGTGGTACTGAGGGGGGTCACACTGTGGGATGGGTGGTACTGAGGGAGGGTCACACTGTGGGAGGGGTGGTACTGATGGAGAGTCACACTGTGGGAGGGGTGGTACTGAGGGGGGTCACACTGTTGGAGGGGTGGTACTGAGGGAGGGTCACACTGAGGGAGGGGTGGTACTGAGGGGGGTCACACTGTGTGAGGGGCGGTACTGAGGGAGAGTCACACTGTGGGAGGGGCGGGTACTGAGCGAGGGGTAACACTGTGAGAGGGGTGGTACTGATGGAGGGTCACACTGTGGGAGGGGTGGTACTGAGGGGGGTCACACTGTGGGATGGGTGGTACTGAGGGAGGGTCACACTGTGGGAGGGGTGGTACTGAGGGAGGGTCACACTGAGGGAGGGGTGGTACTGAGGGAGGGTCACACTGTGGGAGGGGTGGTACTGATGGAGAGTCACACTGTGGGAGGGGTGGTACTGAGGGGGGTCACACTGTTGGAGGGGTGGTACTGAGGAAGGGTCACAATGTTGGAGGGGTGGTACTGAGGGGGGTCACATTGTGGGAGGGGCGGTACTGAGGGAGAGTCACACTGTGGGAGGGGTGGTACTGAGGGGGCTCACATTGTTTGAGGGGTGGTACTGAGGGAGGGTCACACTGTTGGAGGGGTGGTACTGAGGGGGGTCACACTGTGGGAGGGGTGGTACTGAGGGAGAGTCACACAGTGGGAGGGGTGGTACTGAGGGAGGGTCACACTGTGGGAATGGTGATACTGAGGGGGGGTCACACTGTGGGAGGGGTGGTACTGAGGGGGGTCACACTGTGGGAGGGATGGTACTGAGGAGGGTCACACTGTGGGAGGGGTGATACTGATGGAGGGTCACACGGTGGGAAGGATGGTACTGAGGGAGGGTCACACTGTGGGAGGGATGGTACTGAGGGGGGTCACACTGTGTGAGGGGTGGTACTGAGGCAGGGGTCACACTGTGGGAGGGGTGGTACTGCGGGAGGGTCACACTGTGGGAGGTGTGGTACTGAGGAGAGTCACACTGTGGGAGGGGTGGTACTGAGGGAGAGTCACACTGTGGGAGGGATGGTACTGAGGGGGGTCACACTGTGGGAGGGGTGGTACTGAGGGAGGGTCACATTGTGGGAGGGGTGGTACTGAGGGAGGGTCACACTGTGGGAGGGGCGGGTACTGAGGGAGAGTCACACTGTGGGAGGGGTGGTACTGAGGGAGGGTCACACTGTTGGAGGGGTGGTACTGAGGGGGGTCACACTGTGGGAGGGATGGTACTGAGGGAGAGTCACACTGTGGGAGGGATGGTACTGAGGGGGGTCACACTGTGGGAGGGGTGGTACTGAGGGAGAGTCACACTGTGGGAGGGGTGGTACTGAGGGGGGTCACATTGTGGGAGGGGTGGTACTGAGGGAGGGTCACACTGTTGGAGGTGTGGTACTGAGGGAGGGTCACACTGAGGGAGGGGTGGTACTGAGGGGGGTCACACTGTGGGAGGGGTGGTACTGAGGGGGGGGTCACACTGTGGGAGGGGTGGTACTGAGGGAGGGGTCACACTGTTGGAGGGGTGGTACTGAGGGAGGGTCACACTGAGGGAGGGATGGTACTGAGGAGGGTCACACTGGGGGAGGGATGGTACTGAGGGGGGTCACACTGTGGGATGGGTGGTACTGAGGGAGAGTCACACTGTGGGAGGGGTGGTACTGAGTGAGGGTCACACTGAGGGAGGGGTGGTACTGAGGCAGGGGTCACACTGTGGGAGGGGTGGTACTGAGGGAGGGTCACACTCTGGGAGGTGTGGTACTGAGGAGAGTCACACTGTGGGAGGGGTGGTACTGAGGGAGGGGTCACACTGTGGGAGGGGTGGTACTGAGGGGGGTCGCACTGTGGGAGATGTGGTACTGAGGAGAGTCACACTGTGGGAGGGGTGGTACTGAGGAGGGTCACACTGTGGGAGGGGTGGTACTGATGGAGAGTCACACTGTGGGAGGGGCCGTACTGAGGGAGGGTCACACTGTGGGAGGGGTGGTACTGGGGGGGTTCACACTGTGGGAGGGGTGGTACTGATGGAGAGTCACACTGTGGGAGGGGTGGTACTGAGGGGGGTCACACTGTGGGAGGGGTGGTACTGATGGAGAGTCACACTGTGGGAGGGGTGGTACTGAGGGGGGTCACACTGTGGGAGGGGTGGTACTGATGGAGAGTCACACTGTGGGACGGATGGTACTGAGGGGGGTCACACTGTGGGAGGGGTGGTACTGATGGAGAGTCACACTGTGGGACGGATGGTACTGAGGGGGGTCACACTGTGGGAGGGGTGGTACTGATGGAGAGTCACACTGTGGGAGGGGTGATACTGAGGGGGGTCACACTGTGGGAGGGGGGATAGTGAGGGAGAGTCACACTGTGGGAGGGGGGATACTGAGGGGGGTCACACTGTGGGAGTGGTGGTACTGAGGGAGGGTCACACTGTGGGAGGGGTGGTACTGAGGAGAGTCACACTGTGGGAGGGGTGGTACTGAGGGGGGTCACACTGTGGGAGGGGTGGTACTGAGGGAGAGTCACACTGTGGGAGGGGTGGTACTGAGGGGGGTCACACTGTGGGAGGGGGGATAGTGAGTGAGAGTCACACTGTGGGAGGGGGGATACTGAGGGGGGTCACACTGAGGGAGGGGTGGTACTGAGGGGGGTCACACTGTGGGAGGGGTGGTACTGATGGAGAGTCACACTGTGGGAGGGGTGGTACTGAGGGGGGTCACACTGTGGGAGGGGGGATAGTGAGGAAGAGTCACACTGTGGGAGGGGTGGTACTGAGGGGGGTCACACTGTGGGAGGGGTGGTACTGATGGAGAGTCACACTGTGGGAGGGGTGGTACTGAGGGGGGTCACACTGTGGGAGGGGTGGTACTGATGGAGAGTCACACTGTGGGAGGGGTGGTACTGAGGGGGGTCACACGGTGGGAGGGGGGATACTGAGGGGGGTCACACTGTGGGAGTGGTGGTACTGAGGGAGGGTCACACTGTGGGAGGGGTGGTACTGAGGAGAGTCACACTGTGGGAGGGGTGGTACTGAGGGGGGGTCACACTGTGGGAGTGGTGGTACTGAGGGGGGTCACACTGTGGGAGGGGTGGTACTGAGGGAGGGTCACACTGTGGGAGGGGTGGTACTGAGGGGGGGTCACACTGTTGGAGGGGTGGTACCGATGGAGGGTCACACTCTGGGAGGTGTGGTACTGAGGGAGGGTCATACTGTGGGAGGGGTGGTACTGAGGGAGGGTCATACTGTGAGAGGGGCGGGTACTGAGGGGGGTCACACTGTGGGAGGGGTGGTACTGAGGGGGGTCACACTGTGGGAGGTGTGGTACTGAGGAGAGTCACACTGTGGGAGGGGTGGTACTGAGGGAGGGTCACACTGTGTGAGGGGTGGTACTGAGGGAGAGTCACACTGTGGGAGGGGTGGTACTGAGGGAGGGTCACACTGTGGGAGGGGCGGTACTGAGGCAGAGTCACACTGTTGGAGGGGTGGTACTGAGGGAGATTCACACTGTGGGAGGGGTGGTACTGAGGGGGGGTCACACTGTGGGAGTGGTGGTACTGAGGGAGGGTCACACTGAGGGAGGGGTGGTACTGAGGGGGGTCACACTGTGGGAGGGATGGTTCTGAGGGAGGGTCACACTGTGGGAGGGGCGCTACTGAGGCAGAGTCACACTGTGGGAGGGGTGGTACTGAGGGGGGTCACATTGTGGGAGGGGTGGTACTGAGGGAGGGTCACACTGTTGGAGGGGTGGTACTGAGGGAGAGTCACACTGTGGGAGGGGTGGTACTGAGGGGGGTCACATTGTGGGAGGGGTGGTACTGAGGGAGGGTCACACTGTTGGAGGGGTGGTACTGAGGGGGGTCACACTGTGGGAGGGGTGGTACTGAGGGGGGTCACATTGTGGGAGGGGCGGTACTGAGGGAGAGTCACACTGTGGGAGGTGTGGTACTGAGGGTGGTCACATTGTTTGAGGGGTGGTACTGAGGGAGGGTCACACTGTTGGAGGGGTGGTACTGAGGGAGGGTCACATTGTGGGTGGGGTGGTACTGAGGGAGAGTCACACTGTGGGTGGGGGAATACTGAGGGGGGTCACACTGTGGGAGGGGTGGTACTGAGGGAGAGTCACACTGTGGGAGGGGTGGTACTGAGGGGAGTCACGCTGTGGGAGGGGGGATACTGTGGGGGGTCACACTGTGGGAGGGGTGGTACTGAGGGAGAGTCACACTGTGGGAGGGGTGGTACTGAGGGAGGTCACACTGTGGGAGGGGGGATAGTGAGGGAGAGTCACACTGTGGGAGGGGGGATACTGAGGGTGGTCACACTGTGGGAGGGGTGGTACTGAGGGGGTTCACACTGTGGGAGGGGTGGTACTGAGGGGGGTCACGCTGTGGGAGGGGGGATAGTGAGGGAGAGTCACACTGTGGGAGGGGGGATACTGAGGGGGGTCACACTGTGGGAGGTGTGGTACTGATGGAGGGTCACACTGTGGGAGGGGTGGTACTGAGGGAGGGTCACACTGTGGGAGGTGTGGTACTGATGGAGGGTCACACTGTGGGAGGGGTGGTACTGATGGAGGGTCACACTGTAGGAGGGATGGTACTGAGGGGGGTCACACTGTGGGATGGGTGGTACTGAGGGGGGTCACACTGTGGGAGGGGTGGTACTGAGGGAGGGTCACACTGTGGGAGGGGTGGTACTGAGGGAGGGTCACACTGAGGGAGGGGTGGTACTGAGGGGGGTCACACTGTGGGAGGGGTGGTACTGATGGAGGGTCACACTGTGGGAGGGGTGGTACTGATGGAGGGTCACACTGTAGGAGGGATGGTACTGAGGGGGGTCACACTGTGGGATGGGTAGTACTGAGGGAGGGTCACACTGTGGGAGGGTGGTACTGAGGGGGGGTCACACTGTGGGAGGTGTGGTACTGATGGAGGGTCACACTGTGGGAGGTGTGGTACTTAGGGGGGTCACACTGTGGGAGGGGTGGTACCGATGGAGGGTCACACTGTGGGAGGGGTGGTACCGATGGAGGGTCACACTGTTGGAGGGGTGGTACTGAGGGGGTCACACTGTGGGAGGGGGGATAGTGAGGGAGGGTCACACTGTGGGAGGGGGGATAGTGAGGGAGAGTCACACTGTTGGAATGGTGGTACTGAGGGGGGTCACACTGTGGGGGGGTGGTACTGAGGGAGAGTCACACTGTGGGAGGGGGGATAGTGAGGGAGAGTCACACTGTGGGAGGGGTGGTACTGAGGGGGGTCACACTGTGGGAGGGGGGATAGTGAGGGAGAGTCACACTGTTGGAATGGTGGTACTGAGGGGGGTCACACTGTGGGGGGGGGGATAGTGAGGGAGAGTCACACTGTGGGAGGGGGGATAGTGAGGGAGAGTCACACTGTTGGAATGGTGGTACTGAGGGAGAGTCACACTGTGGGAGGGGGGATAGTGAGGGAGAGTCACACTGTGGGAGGGGTTGTACTGAGGGGGGTCACACTGTGGGAGGGGGTGGTACCGATGGAGTGTCACACTGTGGGAGGGGTGGTACCGATGGAGGGTCACACTGTGGGAGGGGGGATAGTGAGGGAGAGTCACTGTTGGCTCAGCGGTTTTGAACGGGAAGGCTATTTGCTATTTGATGTGAGTTTTTGGCCCTGAGTCAGGGGATAAGGGTGGGGAAGGTTTTTATGCAAGTGGAGCCCTTACAGATGGTAAAGCCCTCTGACGTCCACCCCCATGTCCCAGGTAAGGCCCCCATCGCCTACCTGCACTCCATTGATGAGATGCAATCGAAAATAACCCCGATAAGGTACAGGGCACCTCTGTGGTTTATGATCACATATTCTCATTCAGCACCTTCTGCTGATGCTTCTAGAGCAGGAGGCGATGCTGAGGGGCGGCTTCAGGTATATTACGAGGGGCAATTCTGTACCATCCTGTCGGCAGTGGAGCCGTGCCTGTAAAGAGTTTGGGCATTTTCGGAGGAATCGTCCGAACCGTCAGACTGTCAACTCTGCCTTGGACCCACTGAGCCTTTCCCCACTAAACACCCCCACCCCCACTAAACCCCCCCACCCCCGCTAACCCCCCATCCCCACTAAACCACCCCACCCCCCGCTAACCCCCCACCCGCACTAAAAACCCCCACCCCCGCTAACCCCCCATCCCCACTAAACCCCCCCACCCCCGCTAAACCCCACCCCCACTAAACCACCCCACCCCCGCTAACCCCCCACCCTCACTAAACCACCCCACCCCCGCTGACCCCCCCCACCCTCACTAAACCCCCCCACACCCCGCAGACCTCCCACCTCCGCTGAACCCCTTCCCCCACTAACCCCCCCCACCCCTGCTAACCCCCCACCCCCACTAAAACCCCCCACCCCCGCTAACCCCCACCCCCACTAAACCACCCCACCCCCGCTAACCCCCCACCCTCACTAATCCACCCCACCCCCGCTGACCCCCCCACCCTCACTAAACCCCCCCACACCCCGCAGACCTCCCACCTCCGCTGAACCCCTTCCCCCACTAACCCCCCCCACCCCTGCTAACCCCCCACTAAACCCCCCCACCCCCGCTAACCCCCCACCCCACTAAACCACCCCACCCCCCGCTGACCCCCCCACCCTCACTAAACCACCCCACCCCCCGATAACCCCCACCCCCACTAAACCCCCCACCCCCGCTGACCCCCTACCCCCACTAAATCCCCCACCCCCGCTGACCCCCCACCCCCACTAAACCCCCCACCCCCGCAGACCCCCTACCCCCACTAAATCCCCCACCCCCGCTTATCCCCCACCCCCACTAAACCCCCCACACCTGCTAACCCCCCCACCCCCACTAAACCCCCCACCCCCGCTGAACCCCCACTCCCACTAAACCCCCCACCCCTGCTTACCCCCCACCCCCACTAAACCCCCCACACCTGCTAACCCCCCACCTCCGCTGACCCCACCCCACCCCCGCTGACCCCCCAGCTCTGCTGACCCCACCCCACCCCACTGACTCCACCCCACCCCCGCTGACCCCACCCCCACCCCACTGACCCCACCCCACCCCGCTGACCCCCCACACCTGCTAACCCCCCACCTCCTCTGACCCCACCCCACCCCTGCTAACCCCCACACTCCTACTGACCCCCCACCCTTGTTGACTCTCCCCCACCCCTGCTGACCCCCCACCTCCGCTGACTCCACCCCACCCCACTGACCCCACCCCACCTCCGCTGACCCCCCACCTCCGCTGACTCCACCCCCACCCCTGCTGACTCCCTCTGTCCCATTGACCCCCACCCCACCCTTGTTGACTCTCCCCCACCCCTACTGACCCCCCACCCTTGTTGACTCTCCCCCACCCCCACTGACCCCCACACCTGCTAACCCCCACATCCCTACTGACCCCCCACCCTTCTTGACTCTCCCCTCCCCTACTGACCCCCTACCCCTGCTGACTCCCCCAGTCCCATTGACCCCACCCCACCCCGCTGACCCCCCACCCTTGTTGACTCTCCCCCACCCCTACTGACCCCCTACCCCTGCTGACTCCACCCACCCCATTGACCCCACCCCACCCCGCTGACCCCCCACCCTTGTTGACTCTCCCCCACCCCTACTGACCCCCTACCCCTGCTGACTCCCCCAGTCCCATTGACCCCACCCCACCCTTGTTGACTCTCCCCACCCCTACTGATCCCCTACCCCTGCTGACTCCACCCACCCCCATTGACCCCACCCCACCCCGCTGACCCCCCACCCTTGTTGACTCTCCCCCACCCCTACTGACCCCCTACCCCTGCCTACTCCACCCACCCCATTGACCCCGCCCCACCCCGCTGACCCCCCACCCTTGTTGACTCTCCCCAACCCCTACTGACCCCCTACCCCTGCTGACTCCCCCAGTCCCATTGACCCCACCCCACCCTTGTTGACTCTCCCCACCCCTACTGATCCCCTACCCCTGCTGACTCCACCCACCCCCATTGACCCCACCCCACCCCGCTGACCCCCCACCCTTGTTGACTCTCCCCCACCCCTACTGACTCCCTACCCCTGCTGACTTCCCCCCACCCCCATTGACCCCACCCCCGCTGACCCCCCACCCTTGTTGACTCTCCCCCACCCCTACTGACCCCCTATCCTTGTTGACTCTCCCCCACCCCTACTGACCCCCTACCCCTGCTGACTTCCCCCACCCCCATTGACCCCACCCCGCTGACCCCCTACCCTTGTTGACTCTCCCCCACCCCTACTGACCCCCTACCCCTGCTGACTCCCCCACCCCCATTGACCCCACCCCACCCCGCTGACCCCCCACCCTTGTTGACTCTCCCCCACCCCTACTGACCCCCCTACCCCTGCTGACTCCCCCCACCCCCATTGACCCCACCCCGCTGACCCCCCACCCTTGTTGACTCTTCCCACCCCTACTGACCCCCTACCCCTGCTGACTCCCCCCACCCCCATTGACCCCACCCCACCCCGCTGACCCCCCACCCTTGTTGACTTTCCCCCACCCCTACTGACCCCCTACCCTTGTTGACTCTCCCCCACCCCTACTGACCCCCTACCCCTGCTGACTCCCCCACCCCCATTGACCCCACCCCACCCCGCTGACCCCCCACCCCTGCTGTTCCTCCCCCCCCCCCGTGCCATTAGCTGTGGAAGGCGGGGATGGGCACGGGTGAGGGTCGGGTGAGGGTCGGGTGAGGGTCGGGTGAGGGTCAGGTGAGGGTCGGGTGAGGGTCAGGTGAGGGTCGGGTGAGGGTCGGGTGAGGGTGGGGTGAGGGTCGGGTGAGGGTCGGGTGAGGGTCAGGTGAGGGTCGGGTGAGGGTGGGGTGAGGGTCGGGTGAGGGTCGGGTGAGGGTGGGGTGAGGGTCAGGTGAGGGTCGGGTGAGGGTCGGGTGAGGGTGGGGTGAGGGTCAGGTGAGGGTCGGGTGAGGGTCGGGTGAGGGTGGGGTGAGGGTCGGGTGAGGGTGGGGTGAGGGTCGGGTGAGGGTCGGGTGAGGGTCGGGTGAGGGTGGCGGGCAGGAGCAGGAGCGGCCGCTTGTCGTTGACCGAGCCCAGACTGTCCTGTGGCTCCTGCGGTTCATCGAGAGCCTGGCAAAGTCAGGGCAAGGGAGGTGGTGCCAGAGGCCGAGGACACCTCTGAAACGGAGGGCTGCATATCTGCGGCCTGTCCCCTAAGCCTGGAGATCGGGGGAGACGAGAGGAGGAGGAGGGTATGTACAGAGTACGTCTCCTCAGAGCCGGCGTGCTGTGCTGGGGGGGGGGGGGGCATCTTCTGAACACGCGCCCTCTGGACTGTGGCAGACTTGCCTCTAGTTGAGGCTGCACTCTCGGAGTGCATATCCACTGGGGAGGGGCTAAGCCTGTGGGTACAGGGTCACCAGCGGGATGGGTTTCCCAGATTGTTGCCTCAACCTCGTCCTCGAGGGCAACCCTGGCCCGCCATCCTGTGCGGCCAGTCAGAGGGAGCGTGTCCCAAGGGGCGAGGAGGGAGGGGACTCTCCTCGTGCTGACTCCGAGGAGAGGGACAAGGGTGTGGAGATGGCTCATATCCTGGCTGTGGGAGTCACTCTGCACCCAGAGGCTTCAGGGCTCCCTCTGTCGCTGGATGGGGTAGAGCCCGGGGTGGGGGTCTCCCGTTAGGGCCACGGTGGGGAGTGAGACGGTCACGCCGGGTGCAGACGGCGACTGCTTGGAGGGTGGCAAGAGTGTGGGACGTGGTGAGGGGCAAGAGGAGGGACTCCCTCAACCCCAGCGCCGAGTCACAGTTCATGAGGGAAGGAAACCGTTCGAGGCCCTGCTGGCCACGGATCGCTGGTCGGGTCAGGGAGGGATCGTCCACACGACCCTCCAAAAGAAGGGGCGGGGAGCTGAGCTGACCCGTAAGGAGAGGATTCCATCGTCTCTCTGCCCTCCGGCGAGCTTCGTGTGGGAAACCCCCACCATTGCAGGGGGTGGATCCACCTGGCTCCTGGAGTGGCGTGGCGGGGTGGGGTCCACACGAACCAGCTCAGCTCCCCTGCCAGCCGGTCGGCCATCTTGTCGGCCTTTCTCTCCAGCCTGAGGTACTGCAGCTTCAGGAACTCGTGCCAGGCCGCCCGCTTCACCTCGCCAGGCTCCACGTGCTGGTGTTTCAACGACCGGCTGCTGCAGGACGGCCAGTTCCGGGATTCGTCCCGTCAGTTATGGAGGGCCCGGCGGGAAGAGCAGGGGGTTTCCCCCCGCCCTGGGGCTCTGGTGGGATGGAGGGCGTCCTGTCAGCCTACCCCAATGACGTCGTGGGTCGCCAACCCTGTGGGCTTGCAGAGGATGTGAGGCCGACAGCAGATCTCTCAGCCACCGCCCTCTGCAAGGATTGACTGGGGAAACCGTGACGGGGCAGGTGGACTCCCTACCAGAGGGGTTGAAACCCTTTGCTTGGAGCAACGCCCACCTCCTCTACTTGGGAGCTTACCTGAGCTCGACGGAGGAGGCCTGGCGGGATTTGGAGTCAATAAACTCCGCCTGGCTGGGACAACGCTCAGGCCTTCTTCGTGCAATTTCATATCACTCAGGTTCCATCGGCTGCGTATGTCTAGGGAAGACTGTCTCCAGCCTCGCCAAACGTGTGAGATTGAGGTGCAAAACCCCGAAGCACCCTGTTTGTGTGGATGCTGCGTGATTCGTTACCCTGTCTGTGCGGATGCTGCGTGATTCGTTACCCTGTCTGTGTGGATCCTGTGTGATTCGTTACCCTGTCTGTGCGGATGCTGCGTGATTCGTTACCCTGTCTGTGCGGATGCTGCGTGATTCGATACCCTGTCTGTGCGGATGCTGCGTGATTCGATACCCTGTCTGTGCGGATCCTGCGTGATTCGTTACCCTGTCTGTGCGGATCCTGTGTGATTCGTTACCCTGTCTGTGCGGATGCTGCGTGATTCGTTACCCTGTCTGTGCGGATCCTGTGTGATTCGTTACCCTGTCTGTGCGGATCCTGTGTGATTCGTTACCCTGTCTGTGCGGATGCTGCGTGATTCGTTACCCTGTCTGTGCGGATCCTGTGTGATTCGTTACCCTGTCTGTGCGGATCCTGTGTGATTCGTTACCCTGTCTGTGCGGATGCTGCGTGATTCGTTACCCTGTCTGTGCGGATCCTGTGTGATTCGTTACCCTGTCTGTGCGGATCCTGTGTGATTCGTTACCCTGTCTGTGCGGATTCTGTGTGATTCGTTACCCTGTCTGTGCGGATGCTGCGTGATTCGATACCCTGTCTGTGCAGATGCTGTGTGATTCGTTACCCTGTTACCACGAAATTGCACAGTACACTGCATACAATTAAACATTTAGCTTTATAGTTCTTAATTTGACTACACAAGAAAAAGCAGAGAAAGAAAAGGGCCGACTTTACTGAACCAGTCTTATGTGCTCAAGTTGGAGATCATGGTTTCCCCTTCGCCGATCTTCCTTTGATCACCCCGGGCTTCGTCAAATCATGGTCCCGCTCTGGGTCAAGACCTATAACCTCTTCTCTCCGGAGTCTTCTCTCTTCATCTCCCGCCAAACCATAGACCCAGCTCACACCTGTGTCAGGCACACAGCACGAAAACACACACCCTTCACTGGACGGCTGACATTCCAAAGCACCCATTATCTCTAACCATAACCCAAGCTCTGCTTATACAGGAAGACCATCACGTTAACAGTGAAACCTCTCCCAGGGAGTTACACTCTCCCCCCCCACCAAAATTAGTCATGACCTCATGACACTGAGATAATTTGCCACCCCTTCATACAAAGTACAAAGTCCCACCCGGGTGTAAATGGCAGTGATGCAGCTCACCAAGGCGATGGGTGCCACACTCTGTTCCCCCGGTGCTACGTAGGCCGGCCTGTCTGAGAGTCTCCAGACAGACAGACAGACAGACAGACTTTATTGATCCCGAGGGAAATTGGGTGAGACCTCCTTACCCCGTCATCTACTACTTCAGGTTCAGACAATCATTGGGATACTTCCGGTCTGCATGGCGAGCCCTCCCGCGGTCTATCACTCGTGTCCTCTGCCACATCGGACCCCTCTGTCCCTTGGCTGAGCCCTGCTTCATCCCTTGCAGGGTCCCGCTGAGCCCCAGTCTGCCCACAGATAGCCCTCCCGATTTCACCTGACTCAGCGTGAGAAGGGTTGTGAATCTCTACCTCAGTCGGTGGGCAGTTAGCGAGAGGCAGCATCTACCACACCCCCATGTCCTCATCCTCCGAATCAGTATCCCTCTCGGGGGTGGGGGCCTAATCTCGCCTGCAGTCGCCCCGGGTCACCACGGAGTCCTCTCACTGGGTGTAGGCCTCGGGTCTCTTGTCCCGGGGGCAGAATGTAGTTCCGACGGAGAATCTTGATAGGCCCCTTCCCCTCCTCTGGTTCCACCCGGAAAGCTGGTAGGCTTGGCTTCTGACTCTCCACCACATAGGGTGTGGCTGCCCAGTGGTCAGCCAACTTGTGCTTCCCGGGTAGCCCCAAATTCCTTATGAGGACTCGGTCTTCCGGCAGGAGTTGGGAGAACCTCACCATCTGATCGTACCTCCTCCTATTTCCACGATTCTGCTTGGCAGCCGCCACCTTAGCTAGTTCATAAGCCTTTTTCAGCTCCCTTCTCATATCAGACACATTCAGATAAGGCTTCAATGGTAAGTCACCCTCACCGGTCCCAAACCAAAGGTCGATGGGCAACCTCGCCTCGTGCCCAAATGTCAGATAGCATGGCGAGTACCCGGTGGCTTCATTTCGTGTTACAGCTGTAACTGTGGACCAGATGTCCAATATGCTGACTCCACTTGTTCTTGCTGATCTCCAGGGCTCCGAGCATGTCTAGCAAGGTCCGATTAAACCTCTCGGGCTGAGGATCGCCCTGGTCCTCGACTCCGAGCATGTCTAGCAAGGTCCGATTAAACCTCTTGGGCTGAGGATCGCCCTGGTCCTCGACTCCGAGCATGCTCAGTAACTCATGGGTGAGTCTGCTCTGGAAATCCGGTCCCTGATCACTGTGTATCCGCCTGGGAAGGCCATACTTCTTCCAGAACACTCTGGCCACCGTGTACGCCCTCTGATCTTCGGCAGGAAAAGCCTGAGCATATCTGGTGTGGTGGTCCGTGATGACTAAGACAGTCGCCGTGTTGCTGGCATCGAGTTCCTCAGACGGGAAATCCATACACACTGGGTCCAGGGGCCCCGCACTCTGCAGGTGGGACAAGGGAACTGCCCGCGTAGGCAGTGTCTTCTACCATTTGCATCGAATGCACGACTTGCAGTACTCTTCAACCTCTGACTTCATTCGGGGCCAGTAAAACCGGTCTCTGAGCAATCCATAGGTCTTTTCCACCCCAATGTCCAGAATCATCGTGAAGTGACTTCAACACCATCCTCCGATACTTCTCAAGCAGAACCATCTGGAAACGCTGCGGTCGGTCCGGGGGTGACGTGACCCACTATAGGATCTGGTTCCTCAACTCCAATCTGGGCCGTTCTCTCAGTAATGGAGGCACTGCAACGTGTTTCGTCTCCTCCACTTGGGCCGGGTCTCCCTGTTTGGCTGCTGACCAAATGGTACCGATGCACGGCTCATCTCGCTGAGCGGCTGCCACCTCCCAGAACTCAATTTCAGCAACTAGTTTGTCTCCAGAGCAGTCAGGTTAAAGTAAACTTGGGGGATGGTGTCCTCCCAGTTGATCCACCATTCGACCCTCTGCCTTCACCATGATGGCAAACTGACACATGAGCTTCACCCCTGGGGCAGGAACACTCTCCCACTCCTCGTCCCTGACCAGTCCCTCATGCACCTGTCGGGACAAAGCATCCGGCTCCGGGAGCCGTTCAGACTGTTCAGACAGAAATCATGGGCAGACAACGCTGCCAACCACCGATGGTCTGTGGCATCCAATTTCACCGAGGTCAGGATATAAGTAAGTGGATTGTTGTCCGTCCTCACCTCAAACTTGGCCCCTTAGAGACAGTCACTCAGCTTATCCACCACCGTCCATTTCAACGCCAGGAATTCCAACTTGTGCATGGGATAGTTTCTCTCGGAGGGCAACAAACTCCAGCTGACAAACACAACAGGTCTCAACCTGATGCCCTGATCCTGATACCCCCTAAGCCCTCTCTACTGGCATCCATGTGCAGTACATATGGCAATCGGGCATCTGCAAAAGCCTGCACCGGCGCCTGGCTCAGCAACTCCTTCAGTGACTGAAGGGCCTCTTCACACTTCCTACCCCACCTCGGTCCAAAGGGCTCCGAAGGGCTAAAGTACTCTTTGCCCTCCTCTCCCTTTGTCCTCCTCCCTTTCTCCCCAAGGGGAGGGCTGATTTAAAGGGTGACTCACTTTCGCATAGTCCTTCACAAACCTCCAATGACACCCATAGGTACCCAGGGAACGAGTGCAAAGCACTCACAGTCTGGGGCCTTGGTCATCTGGTCACCGCCTCGATCTTAGACAGATCTGTACCTACTCCAGTCGTGAGACTATGTGCCCAACGTAGCTGACAGATGTCTTGCAGAACTGGCACTTGTCCAGGATACGATGGGGTCTTTGAAGAGGCTCCTGGACGGGTACATGGGGCTCAGAAAAATAGAGGTTTATGGGTAATCCTAGGTAATTTCTAAAGTAAGTACATGTTCAGCACAGCTTTGTGGGCCAAAGGGCCTGTATTGTGCTGCAGGTTTTCTATGTTTCTATGAAAGTTTTAACCCTTCAGCTTTCAGACGGCCCAGCACCTTCAGCAGCCTCACTTCATGTTCTTCCAAGGTGGATCCAGACACCATGAGGTCATCCAGATACACCAACACCTCAAGCAAGTTCATATCCCCCACCGTCTTCTCCCTGGCCCTCTGGAAGGTGGCAGGGTCTCCTGATATGCCCTGGGGCATCCTCTCGAACTGGAAGAATCCCAGGGGACATATAAATGCCATCTTCTCTTTGTCGGCCTCACTCATGGGGATCTGGTAATATCCACTCCTCAAGTCCAGCACACTGAACCACTTCACACCACTCAGACAGGCCAGCACGTCTTCAACCCTCAGGACAGTATACTGGTCAGGTACGGTGCGCCTGTTCAGAGTCCTGTAGTCCACACACATCCATACCTTCCTGTTCTTCTTTCAGGCCACCACTATTGGGGACACATTGGGGTTTCAGGACTCGGTGATGATCCCAGCTTCCTTCAACTTACACAAATGCTGCCGAACATCCTCCACCTCTGCAGGGGCCAGTCTCCATCAACAGGCTGTCCTCGGTCACCCGGATAGTGTGACGAGCGCTCTTAGACCACCCCACATCAAACTCGTCAGTGGAAAAAGACACCTTCCAGTTTCAACATCTTCTCTACCAAACTCCTCTTCCAACCCGCAGGAACCGAAGTTGAATGACTCGGTGGTCAACTTTCCCCTTTTCCAATAGTTTCTCCCCGGCTTGTCTCATCGAGACACTAGACATTACCGTCACCGGGAACTAATGAGCCAGGGACAACCCCTGATTGAAGGTGACCTCCCTCTTCGTAGTGTTCCTGACAGTCACTGCCATCCTGTGTTCCTGTACAACAGGGGGCTTCTGCAGTTCAGGCCTCACCAGTACCCTAGCAGACACGCCCGACTCCTCTTCGTGGTCTTCCAGAGCATCCACTAAGAGGGCCTCACCCTCGGGCATTCCGGGAAATTTGGGGTTTCCCATTGCTCTCACTACCCCAGTCCGTAACACAATTGGCATCGACTGGGTGAAACACACAGTCGCTCGTCTAAGCTCAGTATCCCGCCCACACTTCCTTGAAAGCAGCTCGGAACACCGGGTGAACGGACAATGTCTTCAGAAAACTCTCTCCAGCTCTCTCCTTGCAGGATCCCATTAGCCTCCTCACAATAGGAGTATTTGTCCCCACAAGAATTGGAAGGCCGCCCCTCTCACTGGGGTCCGGACAAACCAGTGTTAGTGTACCAAGGACCTCACATCTGCCTTTGAGAACTCCAGCTTCACTGACAAATAACCATCGTACGGATAATCTCCTGCACTAAGACCTCACTGGAGGACTCATTAGACCTTCTCCAACAGACCGCTCCTTCCCCTCACTACACAGAAACGAGAGCAATTTGTCTTTAAAGTCTGCGCCCCGCAGCTGCGGGAGACCTGGCTTCCGATTCGCCCGCTCCCCTGCTCCACCGGGAGTGCTCGTTGGACCCAGACCTCGGGATACGACACGGGAGAGGGTCACCTGGTGGGGATGTCCACCGTGTCGCTCCATCGCGGTTCTCGTGCGGGCTGCTGTTGCATGCCGAGCAGCCTCGCCTTGGCGGCCCGCGTTACCACCTGGCGGCAGAGGAGGACCCCGGTGGTAATCTTCCTATTCAGCACTCCTTCACTGCAGACCTGGGGTGGAAGGTGTTGCATTGGGCAGTGGTCTTTCAGCGGTCTGCCCCTCCATTCTGTGGGTGGGAGGAGTGAGTACCAGGCTCACACAGAGTGCGAGAGGTTGCAGCCCCTCTTTGAGTTTCTCAAGGGGCTGCTAAGGTTCTGGCTGCACTTTACCCCTGCGCTCCTCATCCATGGGCGCGAGGAGGATCTCCTGGTGGGCTTGGTCCTGGGCCTGGCCAAGATGGCCATTCACGGGTCTAGGGGGCGGAAACTGCCCGGGCCTATTGCCTGCCCTTTTCTGAGGATACGTTCATGTCCTTGGAGACGGAGCACACAGTCACAATGGGGGGGGGGGCTTCTGGGAGCGGTGGGCCCCCCAGGGAATCGACTGTTTTATAGACTGTAATAATCATATTTGAAGTTGAATTTATCCCAGTGCCTTGTAAACACATAATGTTTGTGTATTTCTTGTGCAAATGAACTTTTATAGTTCTGTAAGTAACAGGAGCAGTACTGAGAGAGTAAAGAGCTGAGGGAGGGGCAAAGTCTCAGCTTTCTCTTGTGAATTGAGAAAGTGAATAAACGTGCGATTTATCCGATGACTCATTGCACCAAGGGGGAGTTTTACGCAGCCTGCAAACTGAACCAGTCATGTGTACAATGAACTTTATCTGGGAAACAACCTTAAGGAGATGCAGGGACGGGCAGCTTCCTTCTGCCCGCTCGTCTGGTTCTGGCAGAGTCACAATTGGCTGTTTGTTGGCAGATCGATGTCTGACCAGAACAGCACACAAAGCAAAACAAAGGCTCGGGGAGAGTCAGCACCACGTGCTCTCCAGTGTCGCTTTCTCTGCTATTCCCGAGGACAAAGGCGCTCAGGGCATTACACCCCCCACCTCCAAATAAGGAGACACTGACGTTTCTACGCTGCGTTCAATGCCTTTCCAACACCCACCCGTTTCAATCCCACACCCCATTCCTCGTCTACTACCACAGCCTGCCAGCTTGTCCCTTCGCTCCAGCCTGGAACACCGACTGTCTGCCCCCTCCACAGGTACTGTGACTTGTTCCACACTGGAACTCCCTGGGAGAGCCTGCCGGCCATTGAATGACAGTGGACTCCCCTTGCTTGGTGCTTTATCAGCTGCTGAAGGCTCCACCCAGTCCGACTTGGATTTCAGCTTCCGACCGGATCTGCAAGCAGTCACCTGGGGTCATAGAGAAGTACAGAAGCAGGCCCTTTGGCCCATCTAGTCCACGCTGACACTACTTAAACTGCCTATTCCCATCACCCTGCATCGGGACCATAGCCCCACATAATCCTCCGATCTTCAATGTTGAGATCGAGCTCGCATACATCACTTGTGCTGGCAGCTGACTCCACACCTTAACCTCTCACCTTTCACCCTTAACCCATGACCTCTGGTTGTAGACCCACCCAACCTCAGTGGGAAAAGGCTGTTTGCATTTACCCTATCTATACCCCTCACAATTTTGTATACCTCTTTCAAATCTCTTAGTCTTCTACACTCTAAAGAATACAGTCCTAACCTACTCAGTCTTTCCTTACAACTCAGGTCCTCCAGATCCTTGTAAATTCTCTCTGCACTTGTTCATCTTTCCTGTGTAGGTGACCAAAACTACACACAATTCTCCAAATTAGGTTGTTATACAACTTCAACATAACATCCCTTTCCTGTATTGAATACATTGACGTATGAAGGCCAACATGCCAAAAGCTTTCTTTACAACCCTATCTACCTGTGACACCACTTTCAATGAATGATGGACCTGTGTTCCCAGATCCCCCTGTTCTCCCACACTCCTCAGTGCCCTATCTTTCACTGTGTAAGTTCTACCCTGGTTGGTCATATTGAAGTGCAAAACCTCACACTTGTCTGTATTAAATTCCATCTGCCATTTTTCAGCCCTTTATTCCAACTGACGCAGACCTCTCTGCAGGCCAGGGTCGCCTTCCTCACTGTCCACAACACACAAATTTTAGTGTCATCCACTAATTTACTGATCTAGTTAACCACACTATCATCCAGGTCATTGATATAGATGACAAACAACAGTGGACCCAGCACTGACCCCTGCGGCACTCCACTAGTCACAGGCCTCCAGTCAGAGAGGCAACCATCTACTACCACTCTCTGGCTTGTCCTACAAAGCCAATGTCTAATCCAATTACTACCTCATCCTGAATGCCGAGCGGCTGAACCTTCTGGACCAGCTTCCCAATGCAGGACCTTGTCAAGTGCCTTGCTAAAGTCCACGGAGACAGCTTCCAATGCCTTTCCTTCATCCACTTTCCTGATAACTTCCTCGAAAAACTCTATAAGATCGGTTAGACGTGACCGATCACACACAAAGCCATGCTGACTATCCTTAATCAATCCCTGTCTATCCAAATACTCATATATCTTGTCCCTTAGAATACTTTCCGATAACTTTCCCACTACTGATGGCAGGCTCACCAGTCTTTAACTTCCTGGTTTATGTTTAGAGCCTTTTGTATGTTTGTAATCCCTTTATTAATATATCAATTGTATTGTTCATGTTATTAATATTAATAAAAAGATTGAAAGAGAAAAGAGAGCCTTTTTTAAACATCAGCTAGCTATCCTCCAATCCTCTGGTACCTCTCCTGTCACTAAAGATGAGTTAAATATCTCTGCTAGGACACCAGCAATTTCTGCACTTGCCTCCCGCAGGGTCCGAGGGAACACCTTGTAGGGCCCTGGGGATTTATCCACCCTGATTTGCCTCAGGGTAGCAAACACCTCTTCCTCTGTAACCTGTACAGGGCCCATGAAGTTGATGTTGCTTTGCCTCACTTCCATAGACTCTGTGTCCATCTCCTGAGAAAATACCGAGGTAAAGAATGCATTGAAGATCTCCTCCATCTGCCCTGGCTCTGCACATGGAGGTTTTCCAAAGGACCAATTTTCTCCCGTGCAATCCTTTTGCTCCGAACATTCCTAAGGATTCTCCTTCACCTTGTCTGCTGGAGCAACCTCATGCCTTCTTTTATCCCTCCTGATCTCTTCCTCAAGTGTTCTCTTGCATTTCTTGTACTCCATTAGCACCTCCTTTTTTCCTCTTAACCAGGGTCTCAACATCCCTTGGAGACCAAGGTTCCCCACACATATTATCTTTACCTTTTATTCTGACAGGCACATGCTCCCAAGGAATGAGCGTTACTCTCCAGGGGCAAGCGTATATAGGACTTTACAAAGAGCTTTAGACACAACTGCAATTTCAACTCTAATGTTACACTAAATCTTTCCCAGTTAGAGGAGCAGTTCTGCTTCCAGACTCAGTTGCAATGAGGCATCTCACAAACTACACTTGCTTCCTTCTTTCCCTCTTTGAGATGGGCACGTGGATGATAGAAAAATGGAGGGTTATGTGGGAGGAAAGGGTTAGGTTGATGTTAGAGTAGACTAAAAGGTCAGAACCGCAGCCATCGTGAGCCATAGGGCCGGTACTGTGCTGTACCGTTCTGTCAGTGGTTAATACCCTGCAATGGACGGGGATTGAACATGTGGTCACTGCTGCCATCGTGTGGTCATGCTGGAAACTGTCGCTAGAAATCTCATTTACCGCTCTAATTCACAGTTCAGAATCAGAATCAGAATCAGAATCAGACTTTAATCGCCAAGTACCTGTGCACATACAAGGAATTTACTTCCGGCAGATGTTGTCTCTCTGCTCATAACAATGATAATGATAAATATAAATGAAAATATAAATTGTACATACAGGTAGTGCAATCCAAGTAATAGTTAGCTGACAGTTAACCGGCAGTTAACTGTTCAGCAAAGTGACCGCAGTAGGGAAAAAACTTCTCCAGTGCCTATTAGTCTGGAGGGATCTGAAGCGCCTACCAGACGGAAGCAGATCAAACAGTCCGTGCGCAGGATGGGAGGAGTCCTTTATGATGTTCCCCGCCCTCTTCTTCAACCTGGAAGAGTACAGGTCCACAATAGAGGGCAGGGAGGCTCCAATGATGCGCTCGGCAGTCCTCACTGTGCGCTGTAGTCTGGTTCTATCCTGCTGGTTCAACAGTAACATCACTCACCTCAACTCTGAACTGATTCCACACTTTCAACAACCCTACAACTCATGTTCTCAGTATCATTTATTTAGTTTTTTTTATTATTTACATATTATCTTCTTTTGCACATTGTTTACCTGTCAGTCTTTGTTCATGTATAGTTTTCATAAATTGTACAAACGTTTGTATTTCTTTTCCCACAAATTCCTTAAGAAAATGACTTTCAAGGTAGCATAGGGTGCCATATGCATACTTTGATTAAAAAAAAATGTACTTTGACCTATTACTGCCACGGGCATAGAAGCTGAAGACAGACAGGTGATGTTTTAAGAACATTTTTGACATATTGTATGTCAGTGACAGTGATCCTGATTTCGATTCTGATGTTCCTGGTTCTTCTATTTTCATATTTGCTTTCAAGCACTGCTTTAAATTTCAACACCTTGTCTCCTACTACTGAGATAAGGTCTATCGGCATCAATAGTTCTGGGGTTGAGAGGGTGAACCTTGGCCTCGGTTCTTACCAATGGTCAAAGATCTCCCTTTTTTCAGTTGCTTCGTGGCACGAGGCAAGGCTGTCCTCTTCTATTTGACATTGCTCTGGAACCCTTAGCCACTGCTATTCATGATTCACCTAACACTTTTGGTATTACCCGTGGGGACGGGACATATAAGCAATCATTATATGTGACGATTTACTATATATCTCTGACCCCGAGAGATCTACTCCTGCTGTTTTATCTCTGCTTGCTCAGTTTGGTAGTTTTTCTGGCTAGAAACTGAATCTCAATAAGAGTGAAGTATTCCCATTAAATACGCAAGTTTCAATTTATAGACATCTACCATTTAAAGTGGTTACAGATAACTTTACTTATTTGGGTATTAAAATTACTAAGAAACATAAGGACTCTTTACTAGATGGTCCCCATTGTCTTTGTCATTGGTCGGTCAGATCAATGCTATTAAGATGATGGTTCTACCTAAACTTTTATACTTATTTCAAGCATTACCAATTTTTATTTCTAAATCCTTCTTTGACATTATTGACTCTAAAATTTCTTTGTATGTATCGCAGAATAAAAATCCTAGATTAAGTAAAAAATATTTACAGAAGTCTAAGGAAGGGAGGTGGTTTGGCTTTGCCAAACCTAAGGTTTTATTATTAGGCAATTAATATTCAATATTTAATATTTTGGACACAGGACTCAGTGGCAATACAAAGTCCACAATGGGTAAATTTGGAGTGCAAATCTGTACAAGGTTTTGTCGTTGGTTTCTGTCTTACTGTCTTCGCTCCCCTTTGTCCTCTCTAAACTGAATAAACAAATGACTAACCCTATAGTTAAATATACATTGTGAATATGGTTTCAATTCCGTAAATATTTTGGTTTGAATAAGTTCATTTTATCAAGCCCTATTATATCTAGCTTTCTTTTTCAGTCCTCTCTTATGGACCGAGCCTTTGTGTTATGGAAAACGAGGTGTATAACATGTTGTTGTGACTTATTTTTAAATAATTGTTTCATGTCCTTTGAACAGCTGTCTAACAAATATAATTTGCCTAGAGCCCATTTCTTTAGATATCTACAAATTAGAAATTTTTTGAATAATATATTACAGTCTTTTCCGAATTCATGCCCAATTGATATTACGGAAAAAATGTAGGTTTAAACCCTTATCAGAAGGGTTTCCAGACTCTCAGTAGGTCCTGATAGAAGCCGGGCAGACTCCGCAAAGCAGCACGGCTGACACCCGCCGGTGGTAGCCGCATGTCTTCGTGAAGACAGCAGCCCCTCTGGAGGAAGAAAGTCGCCAACACGAGCCACCTGGGAGGGTGCTCGGCGTACAGGAATCTCTGCAGAGTCCTGAGGCGGAGAGCCGCCAGTCGCGTTCGAACGCACACCAGCGACTGTCCGCCCTCTCCCACTGGGAGACTCAAGACCGCTGCAGAAGGGTTATCAGAAGGGTTTAATAGACGTCATTTATGATATGATTATGAAAATACAGCCAGGGATATCAGATAAAATTAAGAATGAATGGGAAAAAGAACTTCAATTTCCCTTACCTATAGAGCAATGGGAGAAAATTTTACAGTTAGTTAACTCCTCTTCTATATGTGCCAAACACGCCCTGATACAATTCAGGGTGGTGCATAGAGCCCATAGGTCTAAGGACAAACTTGCTCGATTTTATTCCCATGTTAATCCAATCTGTGATAGATGCCACTCTGAAGCAGCCTCTTTGACCCACATGTTTGGGTCTTACCCTTGCTTGCAGAAACACTGGAAAGATATTTTTGGTATAATTTCAACAGTTTTGAGTATTAATTTACATCCTTATCCTATTACTGCAACTTTTGGCTTACCAATGGTGGATAACAGTTATTTATCCCCCTCAGCCCGGCAGATGATTGCATTTGTTACGTTAATGGCTAGAAGATCCATTCTATTGAACTGGAAATAAATTGACCCCCCAATTACATTTTAATGGTTTTCCCAAACTATATCTTGTCTGAGTTTAGAAAAAAATCAGAAACATCATTTTTAACCCTTCGGTCAAATTTGAAGAGACCTGGAGACCATTTATTCAACATTTTCATATGAGTTAAACTGACCTTTCCCAAACCTTTTTCTTATCCCCTTTAGTTATTTGAATAGAGGTGTGGAGTTATTGACACCACTGTGTATACCTGATATCATATAATAGCCCAGGTTGGTTAGATTAGTTTTTGTTACGAGGAAATCTTTGTGTGTGTTGTTATTTGTTAGGTAGTTTTTTGGGTTTTTTTTATATTTAAATACAGTATGAGTTTGAGAGGTTATTATATCTGTGTTATCAACTGTTTGCATTTGTATTCCGGCCTTATTAATTATGTACTCTCAAGCTCTGTATTTGTTGTTTTCTTCTATGTTTTGTTTGAAAATTAATAAACAGATTTAAAAAGAAAGAAAGAGAGGGTGAACAGCTTTAAGTTCCTCAGCATAAACGTCACCGAGGATCTCACATGGTCTGTACATACCGGCTGTGTGGTGAAAAAGGCACAACAGCACCTCTTTCACCTCAGACGGTTGAGGAAGTTTGGTGTGGGCCCCCAGATCCTAAGGACTTTCTACAGGGGCACAACTGAGAGCATCCTCACTGGCTGCATCACTGCCTGGTATGGGAACTGTACCTCCCTCAATCGTAGGACTCTGCAGAGAGTGGTGCGGACAGCCCAACGCATCTGTAGATGTGAACTTCCCACTATTCAGGACATTTACAGAGACAGGTGTATAAAAAGGACCCAAAGGATCACTGGAGACCTGAGTCACCCCAAACACAAACTGTCCCAGCTGCAGCATTAAAGCCAGGACCAACAGGCTCTGGGACAGCTTCTTCCACCAGGCCATCAGACTGATGAACTCACGCTGACACAACTGTATGTCTGTGTTATATTGACCATCCTGTAGTGCATTCTATTTATTATAAATTACTATAAATTGCACATTTAAGACAGAGACGTAATGTAAAGAATTTTACTCTTGAAGGATGTAAGTTCAATGTCACATCCCCTTTCCAGTTGCTGCCACATTCCCCACCTCTCCTGCCACTGTCTCTGCCCGTACTTCCCACTGTGTTTGTTCTGGTCACTTTACTCTTTCCTCTGTCAGCCTCATGTGGGCAAGCTATCTCACTGCAGCCCGACAATAAACTCATCTGAAATTGAGCAGATGGTACTCAATATACAAAGTACAAGTCCAGAATGTGGTCCTGACCTTTTAACTTTCTCCGAGATCAGCTAACCCTTCCCTCCTACATCGCACTCCTTGTGCCTATCTTAAAGTTTTCAAACTGTCCCTAATGCCTATACCACCAACTCTCTGTTATAAATACTTCTGACATTCCCCTCCTCCATACATTCCTCTGATCACCTTAAAATTATGCCCTCTGCTATTATCCATTTCGGCCCTGAGGGAAAGTCTCTGACTGTCCTATCTACGCATCTTGCACACCGCCAAGGAGGCAGTGAGTGAGTGAGTGAGTGAGTGTGAGTGAGTGAGTGAGTGAATGAATGAGTGAGTGAGTGAGTGAGTGAGTGAGTGAGTGAGTGAGTGAGTGAGTGAGTGAGTGAGTGAGTGAATGAGTGAGTGAGTGAGTGAGTGCGTGTGTGAGTGAGTGAATGAGTGAGTGAGTGATTGAGTGAGTGAGAGTGATTGAGTGAGTGCGTGAGTGTGTGATTGAGTGAGTGAGTGTGTGATTGATTGAGTGAGTGAGTGAATGAGTGAGTGATTGATTGAGTGAGTGAGTGAGTGAGTGAGTGAGTGAGTGAGTGAGTGAGTGAGTGAGTGTGTGATTGAGTGAGTGAGTGAATGAGTGAGTGAGTGAGTGCGTGAGTGTGTGATTGAGTGAGTGAGTGGTTGAAGGAAGTGGTCTGAATGGAGAGGGTTGAGCACTGCTGCCATCGTGTGGACATACTGGAAACTGTCGGTAGGACTCTCGCCGCTCCACAATCCCACAACACGGCACAGAGATTTATTTCCACGTGTACGCTGAAACATGCAGAGAAATGCGTCGTTTGTGTCAGCGGCTGTGCCTTCAAGTGTCACAATGCTTTCAGTGGCCCACAGCAGAACCTGAACCTGCGGGTCTTTGACCGGAGGAAACCCCCGGTACAACTCCTTGTGGACAGCGGCGGGTCCCGGTGATGGGGCAGCGGCGGGTCCCGGTGATGGGGCAGCGGCGGGTCCCGGTGATGGGGCAGCGGCGGGTCCCGGTGATGGGGCAGCGGCGGGTCGCGGTGATGGGGCAGCGGCGGGTCCCGGTGATGGGACAGCACCACACTCCGGAATTACAGCACGCTACTCGCAACCCATCGGTGTGCAGGTGACAGTGCTGATCGCTGCACAGCCCAAGGGCCAACTCTCCTGCTGGGGCGGTGGCTGTGATCCTGCGGCCGAATCGGGGGCTTGAGGTCTGAGCCCGTTGCTGGGGCAGACCCCGGGGGCTAATGCGCTCCGGGAGAGGTCAGACAGGGGCAGGACCGGGCACACTGAGGGGTGGGTGGTGCTGGGGTGCGTGCCGCTGTGTGGGGAGGGAGACTGAGGGGAGACAGTCTGTGAGAGGGATGGGATTGAGGGAGGGTCGCACTGTGACGGGGTATTACAGAGGGAGTGCGGCACTGTTCCTAAAACATCGAGTGTGCATCTTCAGGCTCCCGTACCTCCTCCCTGATGGTAGAAGAGGACGTTGTCGATGGTGGGGAGGGTCCTGCCCGTGATGGAGCTGGCTGAGTTTGCGGCCCGTTGTGATCCTGCACTGGAGATTGACAAGCAAACACTGACTGCTGGAAGAACTCAGGGGGTCGAGCAGCGTGTGTGAGGGAGGAGGACGACTCTGGTCGAGGCCTTGCATCAGCAGTGCTCCACAAACCTGTTTCAAGTTCCCTGCTGTACCCCCAGCCCCTACCCCCAAAGAACAAATCCATGTCGTGTGCCGCTGTTCACTACAGACACTCGTCACTCTGCCCGGGTTCACGGGGGCACGGGGATTTCATTATTAAAGCATAACAAAGCATAATTTTAAGGTGATTGGAGGAAAGAATGGGGGGGGGGGGGTTCTAAATTAAGTTTCTTTACACGGAGAGTGGTGGGTGTGTGTAGCGGACTGCCGGGGTGGTGTGGGCAGATACATTAGGGGCATTTAAGAGACTCAGATAGGCTCATGGATGATAGACAATGGAGCTTTATTTAAGAGGGAAGGAGCAGATTGATTTTGGAGCAGTTAAAAGATCGGCACAACACCACGAGTTTGCAGGGCCAGTGATGTTCTATGTCCATCTGCAAGCAGTTAATAATGGGGAGCAGTGTTCCAGTCAAGTCACTTTTTATTGTCATTTCGACCATAACTGCTGGTACAGTGCACAGTAAAAACGAGACGAGGTTTTTCAGCACCATGGAACAGTACAAAAACTAGACTGAACTATGTAAAAACAACACAGAAAAAAAACTACACTAGACTACAGACCTACCCAGGACTGCACAAAACAGTGCAGGCATTACAATAAATAACACAAAGGGGGCAAATTTACCCCAAATATCCAGAGAATGGGGTTGTTATTGCAAATTATATGTCAGAGCACTTTGGGAAGGAGTTTGGGATGTTGTGTTGAAGTTGCACAAGGCATTGGAGGGGCCTAATTTGGAGTGCTGTGGACACCTATGTACAGGAAAGGCTACGGAGAAAGCTTACAAAGATGTTGCCAGAACCTCCATACCTGAGTTATAAGGAAAGGTTGAATAGGTTGATGTACAGTGCCCATAAAATGTATTCATCCCCCTTGGAAGTTGTCATGTTTTATTGGTTTACGACATTGAAAGCATCATCAGAAACACACCATGAAGCATGGTGGTGGCTGCATCGTGCTGTGGGGATGCTTCACTGCAGCAGGCCCTGGAAGGCTTGCGAAGGTAGAGGGTGAAATGAATGCAGCAAAATACAGGGAAATCCTGGAGGAAAACCCGATGTAGTCTGCAAGAGAACTGACACTTGAGAGAAGATTTGTTTTCCAGCAAAACAATGACCCCAAGCTTAAAGCCAAAGCTACACAGGAATGGCTTAAAAACAACAAAGTTAATGTCCTGGAGTGGCCAAGTCAGAGTCCAGACCTCAATACAATTGAGAATTTGTGGCTGGATTTGAAAAGGGCTGTTCACTCATGATTCCCATGCAATCTGACAGAGCTTGAGCGGTTTTGTAAAGAAGAATGAAGAAAAATTGCAGTGTCCAAATGTACAAAGCTGATAGAGACCCATCCACACAGACTCAAGGCTGTAATTGCTGGCAAAGGTGCATCTACTAAATACTGACTTGAAGGGGATGAATACATGCAATTGATTATTTTGTGTTTTATTTTTGTAATAAATTTAGATCACTTTGATCTGGGGAGCTCCCAAACACTGCCACCGACCTCATAGTTCCCACACCCCACACTTCCCGTTTCTACCTCCTACCCAAGAAACCCCACTAAGGAGCTCCTATACCATCACCAACCTTATCAGCTCTGGGGATCTCCCATCCACTGCCACCAACCTCATAGTTCCCACACCCCGCACTTCCCGTTTCTACGTCCTACCCAAGATCCACAAACCTGCCTGTCCAGGTAGACCCATTGTCTCAGCTTGTTCCTGCCCCATTGATACTGTTTTATCCCCACTTGTTCAATCCCTTCCCACCTATGTGCGTGACACTTCTCACGCTTTGAATTTTTTCAATGATGTTAAGTTCCTCGGACCCCACCGCCTTATTTTCACCATGGACGTCCAGTCCCCATATACCTCCATCCCCCACCAGGAAGGTCTCAAAGCTCTTCGCTTCTTTTTGGATTCCAGACCTAACCAATTCCCCTCTACCACCACTCTCCTCCGTCTAGCAGAATTAGTTCTTACTCTCAATAATTTCTCCTTTGGTTCCTCCCACTTCCTCCAAACCAAAGGTGTAGCCATGGGCACCCGCATGGGTCCCAGTTATGCCTGCCTTTTTGTTGGCTTTGTGGAACAGTCCATGTTCCAAGTCTAGACCAGTATCCGTCCCCCCCTTTTCCTTCGCTACATCGACGACTGCATTGGCGCTGCCTCCTGCAAGCATGCTGAGCTCGTTGACTTCATTAACTTTGCCTCCAACTTTCACCCTGCCCTCAGATTTACCTGGTCCATTTCCGACACCTCCCTGCCCTTTCTTGATCTTTCTGTCTCCATCTCTGGAGACGGCCTATCTACTGATATCTCCTATAAGCCTACAGACTCTCACAGCTACCTGGACTATTCCTCTTCCCACCCTGTCTCTGGCAAAAATGCTATCCCCTTCTCACAATTCCTCCATCTCCGCCGCATCTGCTCTCAGGATGAGGCTTTTCATTCCAGGACGAAGGAGATGTCTTCCTTTTTTAAACAAAGGGGCTTCCCTTCTTCCACCATCAACTCTGCTCTCAAACACATCTCTCCCATTTCCCACACATCTGCCCTCACCCCATCCGCCCACCATCCTACTCGGGATAGAGTTCCCCTTGTCCTCACCTATCACCCCACCAGCCTTCGGGTCCAACGTATAATTCTCCGTAACTTCCACCACCTCCAACGGGATCCCACTACCCAGCACATCTTTCCCTCCCCCTTTTTGCTTTCCACAGGGATCGCTTCCTACGCGACTCCCTTGTCCATTCTTCCCCCCCATCCCTTCCCACCGATCTCCCTCCTGGCACTTATCCCCGTAAGTGGAACAAGTGCTACACCTGCCCTTACCCTTCCTCCCTCACCACCATTCAGGGCCCCAGACAGTCTTTCCAGGTGAGGCGACACTTCACCTGTGAGTCAGCTGGTGTGGTATACTGCGTCCGGTGCTCCCAGTGTGGCCTTTTATATATTGGTGAGACCCGACGCAAACTGGGAGACCGTTTTTCTGAACACCTACGCTCGATCCGCCAGAAAAAGCAGGATCTCCCAGTGGCCACACATTTTAATTTCACGTCCCATTCCCATTCTGATATGTCTATCCATGGCCTCCTCCACTGTCAAGATGAAGCCACACTCAGGTTGGAGAAACAACACCTTATATACCGGCTGGGTAGCCTCCAACCTGATGGCATGAACATTGACTTCTCTGACTTCTGTTAATGCCCCTCCTCCCCTTCTTAACCCATCCCTGATATATTTAGCTTTTCTTCCCCCTCCTTTTTTTTCTCTCTTTCTGCCCATCACTCTGCCTGTTCTCCATCTCCCTCTGGTGCTCCCCTCCCCCTTTCTTTCTCCCTAGGTCTCCCGTCCCATGATCCTTTCCCTTCTCCAGCTCTGTATCACTTTCGCCAATCACCTTTCCAGCTCTTAGCTTCATCCCACCCCCTCCGGTCTTCTCCTATCATTTCGCATTTTCCCCTCCCCCCACTACTTTCAAATCTCTTACTATCTTTCCTTTCGGTTAGTCCTGACGAAGGGTCTCGGCCCGAGACGTCGACAGCGCTTCTCCCTATAGATGCTGCCTGGCCTGCTGCATTCCACCAGCATTTTGTGTGTGTCACTTTGTAGAAATTTGTTTTCACTTTGACATGCAAGAATCTTCTTCTGTTGATCGGTGTCAAAAAAGCCAAATTCCACTGTGATTCAACGTTGTAAAACAATAAAAGATTAAAACTTCCAAGGGGATGAATACTTTTTATATAGGCACTGTACGTATAGAATCCCAAAGTATTCTATAAATACATTGAGTAAAAGGGTAACTATGGAGAGGGTGGGCCCACTCAAGGATGAAGGGGGAACATTTGCTTGGATGCAGAGAATGTGACTGAGGTACTTAATGAGTATTTTGCTTCCGTATTTACCAAGGGAAAGGATATGGAGGACCAGAGATCAGTGCTGAGTGTATGAATATGTTAAGGCATTTAGAGGTCAAGGAAGAGGAAGTGTTGGGTCTCCTAGGAGCATTAAGGTGGGTAAGTCCCCAGACCTGATGGGATTTACCCTAAGGTATTGAAGAAGGCAAGAGATGAGATTACTGGGCCCTTGACCAGTTTGATTGTGTTTTCTCTAGCCACAGGTGAGGTCCCAGAGGACTGCCGAATGACTAATGCTGTATCTCTGTTTAAGAGGGGAACAAGAGAAAATTCTGGGGACTATAGACAGGTGGGTCTCAGTCAGCTGCAGGGAAATTGCTGGAGAAAATTCTTAGGGGTAAGATATATGAGCATTTGGAAACCCATACTCTGTGATATAGACCAGTTGTAGATATGGGCTGAGAAATGGCAGACGGAGTATAACCCAGATAAATGCGAGGTGTTACACCCTGGAGGGCAAATACAAGGAGACAGTATCCTGTTAAAGGCAAGATTCTTGTTGCTGAGCAGAGAGATCTTGGGATCCAAGTTCATAGCTCTTGAACTGGTTACGCAGGTCGATAGGATGGGTAAGAAGGCTCATGTAATGCTTGCTTTTATTATTTGAGGCATTAAGTCAAAAGTCATGAGGTAATGTTGCAACTTTATAAAACTCTGGTTAGGCCACATCTGGAGTATTGCGTACAGTTCTGGTCACCTCACAATAGGAAGGATGTTGAGGCTTTGGAGAGGGTGCAGAAGAGCGTTACCAGGATGCTGCCTGCATGTGCTATCACAAGAGGCTCCTGTTGTACCACCAGCCCTGGCTGTGTGTTCTGGGCACCCTTCACTCTGTACCAAATCTACCTGTAGCAATTCCCATAAAACTTCCTACAGTCACTTCAGCAGGATGTCCTCTGGCACTGGCCCCTGCCTTCCTGGGAAAGAGTGTCAGAGCCACACAGACTGGTCCATGCTTCCTGCTAGTGCCAGTTGCCTGTGTTCGGCCCATAAGCTTCCAAATCCCTCTGCTCCACATACCTCTCCAAAAGCCTCAAAAGCACCTCAGCGGGTCGTCTCTGGCGCACAGATCATCGGGACACAGCTCCCAGCCCTGGAGGACACCTACAGCCTAAGGAAAGCTACAAGCATCTGTAAGGACAATACACACCCACACAATCATCTGTTTGAACTTCTTCAATCTGACAGACGTTGTAAGATTTTCTACGCCCGCACTTCCAGACTGAAAAATAGCTTTTTCCCCAGAGCTATAATTGCTCTGAACCAATTGATCAAGCATCATCCATAAATTTGTTACATTGCTACTTTATACTGGTTTTATGGCTGTCACAAGCTGCGCTTTTGTACTGCTAGACATCGCTTGTACTGGCTGGTTAATTGATTTTATTTGTTGTTTTATAGCACTGAGTACGAGAGTTGCAAACTCATTTTCGCTGTATTGGTGCATGACAAATTGTACTGTGCAATGACAATAAAGATATTTCAATTCATTTCTTCAGTGTTGTAACTGTGCCCGCCTCGTCCACTTTCTCCAGCAGCATGTTCCAGGTTCTCACTATCCTCTGTGGGAAGAATTCATTTCTCAGGCATTTCCCCTCGCGTATGTGTGCCCTCTATCCTGGGAAAAAGACCGTGCCACTCATAACATCTTTACCATCACCCCTCATCCTCCTATGCTCTGAAGAATACAGATACCGCATGGCCAGCCTGTCCCGATAACTCAGGGCCTCTAGTCCAGACAGCGTCCTCCCCAGCTTGACAATGCCTTTCCTATAAGGAGGGACCAGAACTGTACATACATTCAAGGTTCAGGGTACATTTATTATTAAAATGAGAATAATCTTTTCCGGATAGCCACGAAACAAGGAAAATCTTGGAGGCCATTCAAAGAAAAACATCAAACTTTCCCCTCCCACACGTGCAAAAAAAAAGCAAATTGCGCAAAAAGCAACAAGAATATCAGCCCTTCCTCTGGCACAAAAAACAAATTGTGCACACTACAAGAACGTCAAAACAATGACCCACCCCCATGCAAAAAAACTGAACAAATCACGCAAACAGCAACAAGAACATCAAACACACTCCCTTCTCACGAACAAACAAGACTAAATAAATTGCACAAACGGCAGCAATTATAACCCTCCTCCAGCAGCAGCAAGCGACAGGCTGGCAGACGGCACTGAATACCTGCTTGCCTTCCACTGCACTTGTCACGATCTCCATCTTCCTGGGAGCTTTAATCGACAAAAAATGGAGTTGCTCATGGGATCGCGCCCCGTCTCTAAACTTGCACAGTTTGAAGTGCAGCTTCATGAAGGCCTTTAATAATTGCAATATAACACCCCTACTCCTAATCTCGATGCAGTGACTGATAAAGGCCAGCATATGACGGTGCCTTTTCACTACCCTCTTTACTTGCGCGGCCGGTTTCCTGAAGTTCTGCTCTCAGGTCGCTCTGTTCCACAACACGCATCAATGCCCTTACCAGCCCTGCCCTGGTCTGAAGGTCAAAACTGCATCACCTCACACTCATAAGACCACAAGACAAAGGAGCAGAATTAGGCCATTCAGCCCATCGAGTCTGCTCCGCCATTCCATCATGGCCGATTTATTATCCCTTAACCCCATTCTCCTGCCTTCTCCCCATAACCTTTGATGCCCTGCTAACCAAGAACTTATCAATGTCCGCTTTTAATTTACTCAATGGCTTGGTGTCCACAGTCATCTGTGGCAATGAATTCCACAGAATCACCACCCTTTGGCAAAAGAAGTTCTCCCTCATCTCTGTTCTAAAGGGACATTCTTCTATTCCGGGGCTCCCAACCATGAACCCCTCAGCTAATGGTAGGGGTCCAAGGCCTAAGAAAGGTTGGTCACCCCCGTTCTATTCTGAGGCTGTGCCCTCTAGTCCTAGACTTCTGTTTTACTTTTTCACACTTTGACGTACTCGTGCGTGGAGTGATCAGCCGGGATGGTACTGTATCCAATTTGAAATCAGTTCTGTTACCAGCGCTGACATACCGCAGGCTCCACGGTAATGTATTGGTTAGCGCATGGCCATTACACCGCAGGAGTTCAGAGTTCAATTCTGATCCCATCCATGAGGATTCTCTGAACGTCCTCCCCCGTTCAACTCGTGGGTTTCCCCAGTTGCTCGTTTCCTAGGGTTTACTAGATATGTTATCCGTCATTATAAGTTGTCCCGTGACTAGGCTAGGGTTAAATTGGGGTTGTAGGGGATTGCTGAGGCAGCGTGACCCTATCGCTAAATACGTGCGTACATCAGCTAGTGAACGGTGGGTCAGACATGTCAGAAAGCAAAGTGTTTCTGAACCAAACGGAAAATTAGGCTTCTCCCATTTTCACCAGACTGGAACATTAGAAAGATTTGGACAAGAACAGGCCATTCAGCCTAACAAAGCCTGCCAAATTCCTACTCACATAGAGAGTTGAAATAACTGTCGAGTTTAGATTTGAACGTCTCTAAGGTACTACTCTTAACTACACAACCAGGGAGTTTGTTCTATGTGTCCAAAACCCGCTGTGTTAAGAAACACTTCCTGATGTTAGTCTGAAATCTCCCCTTAACCAGTCTCCACCTACAGCCCCGTGTCCTCGATGATGGATTAATGTTGAAGTAGCATCCACTTAAAGATTTTGAACACTTCCATCATGTCTCCTCTCATTCTTCATCTACTTAGGCTAAAAAGATTTAACTCTTTCATTCTCCTTTCGTGGAAGAAAGGAGATTTCTGTGTGAAGCTCAGGGAGCAGACCGAACACAGACCTTATTCATACCTTCACTCACCTCTGCAACGTTTATGTTTCAAAATTCTGGCTTATATTTTATTTATGAGATAGAACGTGACCAGGGAAGGAAAAAGCAACAGATTTCGAGCAGGTTTTGCACAGACCAATGGAGTTTTACCCTCTTTCCTTAGTGCCCCTCTCCACCCTGTCTTTGCACTCCTAACTATGGTGAAATGTCTCCTATAGACTACAGGAACAGACCACTGTCTTCAACCAACACAGATAAGTAGGTGGCAAGTTAGTGGGGGAATCAAGGAACAGCAGCTGGTGTATTATTAAATGATAGGACAAGAAGAAAAATTGTTAAAAACAAGAGAACCCAGGTTTTACAAATCAGGGTGAACAGTACAGTGAGGAAGCTAAATTAATCCCTTCTGAAAGGCATGTTTAGTTTTGGGCATCACTCTTTAGACATGATATCAAGGCCTTAGATATAGTTCTGAGGCTTCCTAAAATACCAATGGAACGAGGGATTCAATTACCTCAAGGAATTAAAAGATGTACTGCCCTCCTTAAACCAATAGGAGGTTTTAAGGTGATGTACAAAATTATTCAGTTAAATAAGGAGAAACTACTTCTAGTGATAGCAGGGTTTTTCATTTCAAGGCTCAGATTGTAGCTATTTCACAAAAATAGAAAATTGCAATTTTTTTTCTTTCTTTCTTAAAGCTTCAGATATGGGGGATAAAATAGAAGGAAGTGATTATTGGAATGCTCTCTGAAAGAACGGTCATAAACAGATCAAATTTCCCCTTCCCTGCTGAAACTATGGGACAAACACTTGTTCAATCTTTGCTGTCTTGAAGTAAACTGCTGGGTTCCATCCAAACATTTGAGAATTGGTGCTCTCCCACAACGGTGGTGCCAAAATTCTCTGGGAATTCCTTTAAGAGATCTCCTGGGTAGGTGCACTAGACGTTCCTGCTGTCTGCAATCAGACCTCTGTGGGCAACATTTGGAGGACAGGGTCAGTAGGGAGAGTTCATTTGGGATCAGGGTCACTCCATCTCCAGCAGCCACTTGGACTTCCCAGTGAAAATGGTCCAGTGTGAACTGAGGTTCAAACCAACATGGACAAAGCTCAGGGGAGATGGAAGTGCTAAATGGGGCAGCCAGATCATTTTATTTGGAACTATAAGCCAATGGACCTGACCTTCTGATTGCTTTGAGAGTGTCCATTCATTCTGGGACCACGCTAACCTGCTGGGACAGTGCACCCCACCCGCTCCGGCTCTCAAACCCCAATCCCCAACTCAATAATGTAGACTTTAGTGAACCCCACTCCTGTGTACAAGTCTCTGCCCCCCCACAGTCCGAGCTCAAAATATCAGGCAGCCCCAGCCGTCCCGGGCCACCTCGGGTGAACAGTTCGCCGCCCGACGGACGCTCTTTCTCCTCCGGCCCGACTCCGCCGAGCAGCACACCGGCCTGCGGACCGTGGGCGAGGGGGCTCTCGGCCGCCTCCCCCTGCCGGGTCTGAGCTGACGAAAGTCCTGCGGGCCCGGGCCCCGCTGCTCGGTGCTCCGGCACACGGGGGAAGGTGGCGGGCAGACCCGGTCGCTGCTGTCGGTGGAGGTGGAGGCGGAGCTGCCGGAACCGCAGCTACTGCTGCTCCTGTCCCCGAGGGCCAGCGAGGAGGGGTCGGGGCTGGGGCTGGAGCTGGACTCGCAGCAGCTGCAGGCCGGGCAAGGCTCGGTCTGGGTCTGGGCGTCCGACTGGTGCACCGCCCGTCGCCGGCCCCGGCGTCGACCCCACGTCTTGGCCGCGCACTTGTGCTGCCGGCACGGGGGCGCTGAAACCAAGGATCGGGCGGGCGGCTCGACCTCCTCCCGGGCGGGGCTCCGCGCCGGCCGCTGCCTCTGCTCCGGGTCCTCCCCTCCCGGCGGCCGCTGTTCGCACTCACTCACCGCCACCTTCTTCCTCTTCCTGCGGCCCTCCACTCCGTCCGCCGCCTCCTGATTGCCATGGCAACCGGAGGCCTGGCCCTGCTCCGGCCACCAGGCCGCCGCCGGGGCCTCTTCGGCCCGCTTGCGGGGCTTCCGTTTGCGGTGGCACTGGAAGGTGAGGAGCCTGCCGCCGCCGGCTCGCAGCCGCAGGTCGCCGCGGACAGGCTCTGACTGCCAGCGGGATGCCTGGCCCTGCGGCGGGCTCGAGCAGCCCTTGCCGCCGCTCTCCTTCTCCATTCTTCCGCTCGCTGTGGCCGCCCTACTGCCTCTGGGGCCCGGCCGTGGCCATCTCCATCTCCGCCCGGGCCGAGGCTGCCAGCCCGCTGCCCATCGCCGGCCTTCCCCGGGACCCTGGCGTCATCCTCGGCCACTCGCTGGTCGTGGCCGCGCTCACGGTGACATCTGTCCAGGCCGCGGCGAAGGAGGAGAGACCTGAGGGGAGAGCAAGGCACGCGATGGGCTGAATGGCCTGTGTAGCGGAGGGGAGCAAGTGATAAAGACACCAGTAAAAGACATTCGGACAGACACATTAATAGAAAGATCGGGAGGGATATGGAATCCGCTCAGGAGAATGCCTCGTTAAAAGTGAAATTTACTACTTTTTATTACTGTTACATATACCAAGACAGAGTGAAAAGCTACTGTGTCATCTATTCATAGAGATCAAATCATTTCACAATGAAGTACTTAAAGCAATTAGACTGTTGAATGAAGTGAAACAGGTACAGAGAAAGTACCGTCATGAGATAGTTTTGATAAGAGTCTATCTTAGATACTGCACCATCCCCACCCTCAGTACCACCCTTCCCACAGTGTAGCACTCCTCCAGGTACTATCCTTTCCACAGCAACGTGACTTCGCAGTACACCCTTCCCAACACTGGCACTCCCCTGGTACCACACCTCTCATGGCACTGTGACTCCCTTCATTGCCCCCCTGCCACCCTGTGGCACTCCCACAGTGCGATGTTCCCTCGGTGTCACTCCCACACTGCAGCAGTACCCAGTACTCACCCTCACCCCGAGGCACTGCCCCACAGCCTGCTGTGCAGTGATCACCACTGTCACCTTTACAGTTCCGATTGAACTTCACTTCTTCACTGGTGGACTACAACTTGGTTGCCGTAATTCCTGAATGTACGTTCTCAGGTGGGCACAGGGTCAGTATCTACCTCGTCCTCAATTGCTCCTGAACTGGTTCAAAGTATAAAGTAAATTTATTATCAGAGTGCCACATGCATATGTCACCATACTCTTAACGAGTTATTTCCTTGTGGCCATCTATAGGAAAAACAATAGAATCTATGAGCAGGTGGAATCTGGTTGCAGACTTTAGCCAAAATTCAGAGAGATTGCAATTGAGTGGATTAGAGAGAGATGTTTGTTCTTGTGAACAAAAGAGTTGAAGGAACTCAGCTGGTCAGGCAGCATCCATGGAGGATAATGGGCTGTTGACATTTCAGTCCGAGACCTTTCCCAGGAATTAATTGTACTGCCTTTTGAACTTGTATCCACATATCTGATCTCCATCTTGTCCCCTTTGTTCAGTCTCTTCCCATCTACTTCCCCGACACCTCGCCAGGCCCCCTCCACCACTTCAACGTCTGTCAGTTGCCTGGCCCCCAAGATCTTTAGCATTCCCGGTCTCTTGTGTCTCTGGAATGTAGGTGCAAAGGGTAATTAACATCGAAAATGGCTTATCAGCCTTCATTGTTGAGTTGGTGTAGATATCCATCATTAAGGACTCTCACCTCTTCTCATGCAGAGCCTGAAGACACACACTCAACATTTTAGGAACAGTAACTTCCCCTCTGTTCCTCTTTCACACCCCTCTATCTGATCTCTAATTGTAACTTATAGTAATCTTTTATGTCTTGCACTGTACTGCTGCCACAAAACAACAAATTCCACAACTTATCTGATTCTGTGAGGCCGTACTTGGAGCACTGTGTACTGTCGTGCTCTCTGGAGGCAATCCAGACTGGTTATTTTCTGGGGTTGAGAGGATTATTCTATCATAACTGTGATGTTTCTCATGTTAATATGGTTAACAGACTTATTACGGTGGCATGTTTAATTCCTTAGCTAAGTGTTATTAGAAAGGAAACAGTACAAGTAACGAAGTTTAATTACTGAGACTTGAAGCACCATTTTATCCAAGGTTGGAGAAAATCCTAGGAAGCTTCACTGAGCTGAGGTTGAGGATGAAGGGATTAACTGGTGAGGAGAAATTGAGTAGGGACGGACTATATTCCTTCATTTAAAAGCTTTGGAATTTTCCAGTGCAGGTACGTCTTCGGTTAAGTGGTCAGAATCGGGTTTAATTTCACTGATTTATATTGTTTTGCAGCAGCAGTACCATGCAATACATAAAAAACTCTATAAATTACAGTAAGAAATAAGCTGTATGTTAAAAAAATTAAATAAGTAGGGGAAAAGGAAACAGAAAAGTGAGGAGGCACTGTTCACGGGTTAGTTCATTGTCCATTCAGAAATCTGGTAGCAGAGAAGTAGAAGCTGTCCCTAAAATGTTGAGTGTGTGTCTTTGGTCTCCTGTACCTCCTCCGTGGCCAGCCTACCCAACATCGAGGACATCTTCAAAAGTAAGGAGTGGTGTACCCTTATAAATAGAACATTGAAAACCTACAGCACAATACAGGCTCTTCGGCCCACAAAGTTGTGCCGAACATGTCCCTACCTTAGAAATTACTAGGAATGGGTTAAAACTAGAGGTCTAAGGCCTTCAGGGCAACATGGTCATATAGTGGTTAACGTAGCACTATTACAATGCTGGCATTGTGAATTGTTACGCTAGCCACTATGCTACTGTGTGTTAGCAGGTTAATTGATCACATGGGTGTAATCAGGTGGCACAGGGAACTTAGTAATGACAAAGTGGAGTAAACTTGATGGGCCAAATGGCCTATTTCTGCTCCCAGCTCTTAACAACTTAATGTCAGGCTTGTCGTGACCACTCAAAGTCAAAGTAAATGCACAGTATTATCAAAGTGCATATATCACCATATACAACACCGAGATTCATCTTCTTAAAGAGATACAATAGAATTTATGGAAAAATATGCAAAACAAGACAAACAATTAATATGCAAAAGACAGATTATGCAAATAGAAAATAAATAATACTGAGAACATGAGCTGTAAAATCCTTGGAAGTGAGATTCCTTCAGGGGCAGCCTAGTCACATGATGCAAACAGGCTCTGCTTTGAAGGCTCTATAGTTTTATCAAAAGGCAGGTACCAGAAGTATTTTAGGTTGGTAGATAAGTTTATATATGCACCAAGGTGCAACGAGAAACATCCACAGTGCAACGAGGAAGTAGAAGGAAAAACAATATTGCAAAATAAAACTTTTACTGTTACAGAGAAAGTGCAGTACATCCAGACAACTTTATAAATCCAACAGAAGGCAACTTAAAAATAAAACTAAATAAGGAAAGAAGTTCAAAGGCGAAATATAAAGGTAAACTATCCAATAACTAACATCAAAGAGGATACCAAAGGATTTTTGCAGCTATATAGGAGGAAAAGAGAGGCGAGGGTGGAGATTGGACCACTGGAAATGGTGCTGTAGAGGTAGCTGGCAATGGGGAACAAGTATGCCGGAAGTTCAATAGTGTCAGCGGGGCAGAAGTGAGAAGAGTTGTTGTTACGAAGGAGAAGATGCTTGGGAAGCTGAAAGGGCTGAAGGTAGATAAATCACTTGGACCAGATGGGTTACACTCCAGAGTCCTGAAAGAAGTAGCTGAAGGGATCGTGGAGACGTTATTAGTGATCTTTCAAGAACTACAAGAATTTACGGTGACACTCTGAACGGGAAAGTTGTGCTCTCCTCATGAATGCCTATGGTAGAGGTTTTAAAACTGGTAATTTCACTAAATCGGCCAACTGGCTGAAGATCCCTCTGATCAGTACAGTGACACATAGGGGAAGGGGATATTAGGGCTGCGTTGGAACAGGATGAATTGGAATGCTGGGGATCACGCAGCATCTATGCAGAGGAATAAAAGTGAAGAGAGTTGGCCCAAAACGTTGACTCTTTATTCCTTTCCATAGGTGTTTCCTGACCTGCTGAGTACCTCCAACATCTTGTGTGTGTTACCCTGGATTTCCAGCAACTGCAGAATCCCTTGTGTTGGTGAAATGAAATATGTACCCCCAACAGCAAATCATTTACCTTCAAGTCTTCACAGTAAGGTTAGTCTCTGGGCTCAGGCAGGAGAGATCAGAAAGAGCCTGAGGCACTACACCTGCAAGAAGTAGGGGAACAAGGTTGAAGCTCCATCCTCCATTTTTCTTTGAGCTAGACTCTGCATTTATCGAGTCTCTGCTCTGAAGGGTATGACCTTTCCTTCCACCCTCACAGATCAGATTCAGTATAAGCTGGCTTGATCAACATGGCTGGCAGTGAGTGTGACTTCATAATGGGACAATGGGTGAGTGGATGGGGTCAGCATCAAGCAGTTTCAATGCAAGACCAACACGCACTAGGAGCAATGTAGCCACAAGTGACCAGACACAGGTCATAAAGTTACTGTAATGAAAATATTTTAAAATTCATTGCTTGTTCTTTCCCAATTCAACAGTAAGAGGCAGTGTACTCACACAAAAGTTTATAAGAAGGATCAAAGATTAGTTTTATTTGCCATATACATTTACACAGATTAGGAATTTGCTGTCATGTGTTGGTGCGACATGAAACAATTATAAAGAATTACATAAAAATAGAGTTCAACCCTGGGAAACAGACACTCCCTGTCTACTCTACCTATGCCTGTCATAATCTTATAAACCTCTATCAGATCTCCACTCAGCCTCCGCCACTCCAGAAAGAAACAACACAAATTTATCCACCCTCCCAAGCCCTCTAAACTAAGCAGCACACTGGCAAACCTCTTTTGCACCCTCTCCAAAGCCTCAACATCCTTCCTATAGTGAGGCGACCAGAACTGTATGCAATACTCCAGATGTGGCCTAACCAGTTTTATAAAGTTGCAACATAAACTCTTGACTTTTGAACAGTGCCACAACCAATAAAAGCAAGCATTCCATGAGCCTTCTTAACCACCTTATTGACCTGTGTAGCCACTTTCAAGGAGCTATGAACTTGGATCCCAAGATCTCTCTGCTCAGCAACACTGTTAAGGACCTTGCCCTAGTACTGTCTCCTTGCATTTGCCCTACTGAGGTGCAACACCTCACATTTATTTGAGTTAAAACTTCATCTGCCGTTTCTCTGCTCAGATCCTCAACTGATCTATATGCTGCTGTATTCTTTGCCAATCTTCTACACCATCCACAACTCCACCAATCATTCGCAAACTTACTAACCCACCCATCTACATTTTCATCCAGGTCATTTATATACACCACTAACAGCAGATGCCCAGCACAGATCCCTGTGGAACACCACTAATCACAGACCTCCAGCTCGAATAAGTCCCTTCAACCACTACCCTCTATCTTCTACACACAAGCCAGTTCTGAATCCAAACAGTCAATTCGATATGGATTAGTCTTCCATGAGGGACTTCGTCAAATGCCTTACTAAAATCTATGTAGACAACATCCACTGCCCTATCCTCATCAATCTCTCTCATCACCTTGTCAAAAAAACTCAATCAAATACGTAAGACACAACCTGCCTTGCACAAGGCCAAGCTGGCTCTCCTTAATTAGGCCACGGGTTTCCAAATGCTCACACATCCTATTACTAAGAATTTCCTCCAGTAACTTCCCTCAACTGACGTATGACTCTCCAGTCTATCATTCCCAGGATTTTCTCTTGTTCCCTTCTTAAGTAGAGGTACAATATAACCCACTCAGCAGTCCTTGGGACCTCGCCTTTGCCTGGAGAGGACTCAAAGATATTGGTCAAAGCCCCAGCGATTTCATCTCATGCCTCCTTCAATAACCTGGGTAAATTCCATCAGGCCTTTGGAACTTATCCACCTTAATACTCCTTATAGAATCCCAACAGTTCCTCCTCCTTGACCTCTAAGTGCCCTAACGTATTTACACACTCAGCACTGATCCCTGGTCCTCCATGTCCTTTTCCTTGAGAAATACTGAAGCAAAGTGCTAATTAAGTACCTCACTCACATTCTCATATCCAAGCAAATGTTCCCACCTTTATTCTTGAGTGGTCCCACCCTCTCCTAGTTCTCCTCTTGCTCTGATGTCTGTATAGAGTGCCTTGGGATTCACCTTAACCCTACTTGCCAAGGACTTCTCATGGACCCTCCCGACATTCCTAATTCCCTTCTCAAATTCCGTTCTGGCTTCCTTATCCTCCTCATGTCATCCGTTTGATCCTAACTTCTGAAGCTTTACATACTTCTCCCTTTTTTTTCTTGACTAAATTCATCACCTCTCTGGACATCCAATATTCTCTTATCTCTCCATCCCCGCGCTTCCTTCATACGTTCCCTGTGCTCCGTGCAATCGATCTTTAAACACCCTTCACATATCTGATGTGGACTTGCCAGGAAAAAAAGGTGGTCCCAATTAACTCTTCTTAGTTTCTGACTAATGCTCTCATAATTTGCCCTGCTCCAATTTAATACCCTCCCACAAGGACTGTACCTATCCTTATCTACTGCTATCCTGAATGTTAAGGAGTTGTGATCACTGTTCCCCAACTGCTCACCCACTGAAAGGTCAGTCACCTGGCCAGGTTCATTATCCAACACCAAGTCCAGAGCAGTGCCTCCTCTCATTGGACCATCCAAATAATGATTTAAGAAACCCTCCCGGATACGGTTAACAAATTCTCTCCATCTAGACCTCCTGCACTAAGAAGGTCCCAGTTTACATTAGGAAAGTTGAAATCCTACATGTCAACAACCGTATTATTTTTACACATTTTCTTAATCTGATTATTAAGGAGCCAGTGGCTATCTACATCTAGAGTCTTTGGTGACATCCCAAAGCTGCTCAAACTCCTCATGACATGTAGCTGCTGGCATGCCTTCTTCGTGATTGCACCAAAACTTTGTGCTGAGGACAGAGCTTCCAGGATGTTGACATTTAATGCTGTTCACCCTTTCCACCACCGACTCCTGTGTAAAGATAATTCTTTATTGATGTGTGTTCTCTCAAATTCCCCTTCCTAAAGTTCACAGTCAATTCCTGATGTTGAGTGCAAGGTTGTTGTTGTGACACCACTCAACCAACCAACTTATCTCACATTTGCACAGCTTCTCGCCCCAACCGCGACTCTGCCAACAACATCAGTGAATTTATAGAAGGCATTTGCCCTGTGCCTAGCCACACAGTTGTGGGTGTAGAGGGAATAGAGCAGCGGGCTAAACGGTCCTCCTTGAGTCGCACCTGCGTTGATCGTCCATGAGGAGAAGATGACTACCTCAGTTTGGCAACGCTATGAGCAAGTAAGTCTGAGCCATGACATAGACGGACATCACAGCTTGGCGCCATCTTGATCAATGATGTGACTGCAGTGGGTATATTTGATAGATATTTTAAAGGGAACTTAAATCCAGACCTCACTCGTGCTAGCCCCGAGGATAACGTTTCACGTAACACCCTTTCGCCCGCATGGAAGACACTAGCAGTGTGCCAATGTTGAAGAGAAGTGAGTGCAATAACTATTACAAGGGAGAAGTCAAAAAGCTGAAAGACCCAAGAGGACGCAAGTCACCCTGGCCATGCGAACTGCACCCCTAGGGTTCTGAAAGAGGTAGCGGTAGAGATTGTGGAGGAATTAGAAATGATCTTTCAAAAATCATTGGACTCTGGCATGGTGCCAGTGGACTGGAAAATTGCAAATGTCACTCCACTCTTCAAGAAAGGAGGAAGGCAGCAGAAAGGAAATTTTAGACCAGTTAGCCTGACCTCAGTGGTTATGAAGATGTTGGTGTCAATTGTTAAGGATGAGGTTTTGGAGTACTTGGTAGCACAGGATAAGATAGGACAAAGTCAGCACAGTTTACTTAAGGGAAATTCTTGCCTGACAAACTTGTCAGAATTCTCTGAGGAAATTACAAGTAGGGTGGATAAAAGGGATGCAGTGCATGTTGTATATTTGGGCTTTCAGAAAACCTTTGACAAGATGCCACACATGAAGCTGTGTACCAAGTTAAGAGCCCATGGTATTACAGAAAGGTTACTGGCATGGTTAGAATATTGGCTGATTGGTAGGAGGCAGTGAGTGGGAATAAAAGGATCCTTTTCTGGTTGGCTGCCAGTGACTAGTGGTGTTCCACAGGGGTCGGTGTTGGGACTGCTTCTTTTTATGCTGTATATCAATGATTTAGATGATGGAATAGATGACTTTGTTGTTATGTTTGCAGATCATATGAAGATCAGTGGAGGGGTAGGTAGAGTTGACAAAACAGGTAGGCTGCAGAAGGACAGACAGATTAGGAGAATGGGCAAGAGAGTAGCAAATGAAATATAATGTTGGGAAATGTATGGTCATGCATTTTGGTAGTAGAAATAAATGTGAAAACTATTTTCTAAATGGGGAGAAAATCCAAAAAAATTTGAGATGCAAAGTGACTTGAGAGTCCTTGTGCAGAACACCCTGAAGGTTAACTTGCAGGTTGAGTCGGTGGTGAGGAAGGCAAATGCCATGTTAGCATTCATTTCAAGAAGTCTAGAATACAAGAGCAGGGATGTGATGCTGAGGCTTTATAAGGCACTGGTGAGGCCTCACCTTGAGTACTGTGAACAGTTTTGGGCTCCTCATCTAAGAAAAGATGTGCTGGCATTGGAGAGGGTTCAGAGGAGGTTCACAAGGATGATTCCAGGAATGAAAGGGTTATCATACGAGAAACATTTGTTAGCTCGGGGTCTGTGCTCAGTGGAATTTAGAAGGATGAGGGGGGATCTCATTGAAACCTTTCGAATGTTGAAAGGCCTAGACAGAGTGGATGTGGAAAGGATGTTTCCCATGGTGGGAGAGTCCAGGAAAGAGGACACAGCCTCAGGATACAGGGGCGTCCATTTAAAACAGAGATGCAGAGAAATTTCTTCAGCAGAGAGTGGTGAATTTGTGAAATTATTACCACAGGCAGCTGATGGAGGCCAAGTCATTGGGTGTATTTAAGACAGAGCTTGATAGATTCTTGATTGGACATGGCATCAAAGGTTACGGGGAGGAGGCTGGGAGTGGGGCTGAGGAGGGGCAAACTCAGCCATGATTGAATGACAGAGCAGACATGATGGGCCAAATGGCCTAATTCTGTTTCTATCTCTTATAGTCTTATGGACATAATGGATAAGCCAGATTTACTGCTCATCTCTATCCATGGCCAAGCTGTGCCTGTACACTTGACGTACAACCATTCTGTGGGTTAGTCGAGGAAGATTTTCTGCCCCAATGAATGTCGAAGTTGAGTTTATCAAGGACACGTATGCACAGTAAAATTTACTTGCAGCAGGATCATAAGTTAAAAAAAACATGAATTAAACACAAATGTAATTTTAACAAGAACATAAAACAATGAAACCATCCACACTAGTGTGCAGCTGGATAGAACTGAGCAGTAAATCTGGCCTGCCATTATGTCTGAAAAGGGGAAGGAAGCTTACATGAAACGCCCTCCTCAGGACCAGCACTAGTGAGTGAGCGAGGCCTCCCTTGGTCAGGGCCGATCATGGACGTTGCGTCCTAGCTGTCTAGATACACAAGCCCGGGCAGCACGATGTGAAGAGCAAGCTGTTGGCCCTTGGAGCAAGCTCTGATGAACCCAAAGGAACGGCAGAGACCGATACAGTTTGGTACCAACAGAGTCGCTGGAGTCTCCGGTCAGAGTAGGACTCCAGCTCCGGACTTTTCCCTGAAGCCTTCCCCACGAGAGGGTATAGCAGCAAGGCAGCAGAGGTCTGAGGACAGAGCTTTCGTTCTCCAGGATGAGCTGCCGACCACGGCTGATGAGCCCATCTGCCCAAAGTGACCGGTTTTAAAGTACCAGTAACCCGCCTTTGCCCCTTCTCCTCTCTGTAGAAATGGTTCTGCCGGGCTTAGTAGCCAGGCCACTCGTGAAGGCCAGGAGCCGGACTTGGTTGTCAGAGGTTGGTTGAAGACGAGTAAGGTCTAGATTTAAGTTCCCTTCACAGTTCCTGTGATTAAAAACCCATTGCAGTCACATCATAAGATCAAAATGGAGATGAGCTGCGATATCCCTCAAGGTCAGATTTAGTTGATTTTAAGGTTAGTAGGGATGATTTTGGGGAGAGAGCAGAGTTTGGATCAGATTAGGATTTAGAGATAAGGATGAGGGAGAGTTCGAGGGGTGGAATCTGGACAAGAGTTCAAATTCGGATGGAAGCACTCTGCAGGCGAATGTCAGCGATCCCGGAGGTCAGGTTAGCACAAACTGAAAAGACTGGTGACTCCCAGGTCAGCAAGTCCTGGTCCCAGGTCAAGGGTCTCGTTGGCAGTGAGACGTGGGTTCAGCTGGGAGTCACTCAAGCTGGCGACCTCCAAGGTCACCTAGGTCAGGGGTCCACGTGAGTCTAGAGGTCAAGTCCCGACAGTCAGACCTGGCAAAGTTCGGAGGGCAAAGCCACACGTTGATATCCAGAGCACAGTGAATCAGGAGGTAGAAGGGAAGGTTGAAGACTGAAGGTAGCGGCTCGAAGGAGTCACGCAGGCCCAGGTCTCCAGCGCCAGAGACTGAAGTCCGAAGTTAAAGGCCCAATTTCTGAAAGTGTAAGAATCTGGGGCCAAGGTCTGGAAGCCCGGAGGCAGCTCGTCCTGTGGTTGGAGGTCTGTCTCTGTGTGTGAGAGGGTGGGAAAGGGGCTTTTTTGTCGTTGATGCCTCAGGAACGGTGGTTAGCGCCGTCACTCGACAGTGCCAGTGATTACAGGTCAGGGTTCAATTCCCGCCAGTGCCTGTAAGGAGCTTGTACATTCTCCCCGTGACCGTGTGGGTTTCCTCGGGGTGTCCCGGCTCTCACAGACCAAAGGCGTCTAGGTTAGGTCAGTAAGAAGTGAGCATGCTATGTTGGCACTGTGAGTGTGGTGACAGGGGTTACCCCCCAGTGCAACCCTCACTCATTTGGTTGAATGCAAAACAACACACTTGACTGCATGTTCCAAAAGTAAGTAAACATGAATTTTAGATTACTTGCAAGGTAACATTCCCTCCCCAATACAGTGTGTGTCAAAGCTCATAAATCTTTTCACTGTCACAGCGGGACATTGATAGGATACAAAACTGGGCTGAGAAGTGGCAGATGGAGTTCATCCCAGAAAGAGTGCCAACAGATTGGTCAGGCAAGATTTCCCTTTACATAGAACATGCTGCCTTTGACTTCTTTTAGCATTAGTCTCCAAGTACCTTGAAACCTCATCCTTAATAATGGGCTCCGAACACTTTCCCAACCGCTGAGCTTAGGCTAAACTGGCCTATAATTTCCTCTCTTTTGCCTTCCTCCCTTCTTAAAGAGTGGAGTGACATTTGCAATCTTTCCATTCCTCCAGGACCATACCAGTCAAATGATTCTTGAAAGAACATGACCAATGCATTCGTTATTCCTTCAGCAACCTCTTTCAGGACTCTGGGATGTAGTCCATCTGGTCCAGGAGACTTATCCACTTTGAGTTTGCCTAGCACATTTTCCTTTGTAATAGCAATGGCACTCACTCCTGCTCCCTGACAGTCTCGGACCTCTGGCACACTGCTAGTGTCTTCCACAGTGAAGACTGAAGCAAAATACTCTGGAGTTCATCTGTCATTTCTTTGTCCCCCATTACTACCTCACTAGTATCATTTTCCAGTGGTCCAATATCAACTCTCACCTCCCTTTTACTCTTTATAAAACTGAAAAAAAAACCTTGGGTATCCTGCTTTATATTATTGGATAATCTGCCCTCATATTTCATCTTTTCTCTTCTTATAGCTTTTTGTTGGATTTTAAGACCTTTCCAAAAAGCCAACTTCCCACTCTCTCTTGCTACCTTATATCCCCTTCCCTTGGCTTTTATGCAGTCCTTAACTTCCTTTGTCAGCCAAGATTGCCTAGCCCTGCCATTTGAGAACAACTTATTTTGTGGGACATATCTATCCTGGGCCTTGTGAGCTCTTCCCAGAAACTTCAGCCATCTCTGCTCTGCCGTCATCCCTCCTCCAATCCACCTGGGCAAGCTCCTCTCTCATGCCTCTGTAATTCTCTTTATTCCCTGTGACATGCTTCTCCCTCTCTAACTGCAGTATGAATTCACTGAGCATTGATGGCTCTGGGCCTGTACTCGCTGGAGTGTAGAAGAATGAAGAGCATCTCACTGAAAAATATCAAATATTGAAAAGCCTAGGTAGAGAATGTTTCCCATATTGGGGAAGTCTAGGACCAGAGGCCATAGCCTCAGAATTCAAGGACGTCCCTTTTGAGCAGAGACGAGGAGGAATTTCTTTAGCCAGAGACAAAATGGAGACCAAGTCATTGGATATACTTAACGCACAAGTTGATAGGTTCTTGATTAGTGAGGGCATCAAAGGTTATGGAGAGAAGGCAGGAGAATGGAGTTGAGAGGGATAATAAATCAGCCATGATGGAATAGCAGAGAAGACTCAGTGGACTGAATGGCCTAATTCTGCTGCTATACCTTATGGCCCGAACTATAGTTTATTTAGTCCCCTCCATAGATGCTGCTTGACCTGCTGAGTTCCTGCAGCTCCCCATTGCCAGCACCCTCAGTCTAAGTGTGGTGAGATCAGTAGATTTTAAAGAGTCTCAACAGACAGAGGAGTCTGTGAGGTTTAGGGAGGTAATTTCACAACCTGAGGCCTTTATGACCCAGGCCATTCTGACTTCTTTAGCTGAGATATTCACACAAAAAGCCAGCAGAGGTTCTTTGATCTTTTCTCTTTTCCACTGATGCTGCCCGACTTAACGGGCATTCTAGCATTTTATGGTTTTGTTTTGGGCCTCCACGGATTGCAGCTTTCTTTCAACGTCCGTCAATTCACTCTGAAACAGCACAAGCTCGAGATTGAAAATCTAAAAATTTTTTATTACACAAGTCCGAACACAAGTCTCTCGTTTACATTTAGAACTGACACAGCCAAGGGTGTAGCAGGGTAGCCTGCTAAATGTAGCCACTATAACAACGATTACAATGCACAGTCAAACATCAGTACAGTCCTCCAACCCCAGAACCAGGCCATCTCCAGCAGAATGAACTCGGACCTCTGACTTGCCCAACAGACTCAGTCTTTTGAACTAACATTTTAGCAATCTAAAATATTAAAATCTTTGTAACCAGAGGCACAAAAACATAAATACTTGTACAAATAGGAATAAATAAATCAAGTACACATTCTCCCATAAACATCAAATTCCCAAACTCAAAGAACAAAAATAAAGGCCAATTAAATACAACTTCAAAAGTTCTAATGGCATCGTTTATTTAATAACTTAGAGTCTGTCAATCTCTTTGACTTACTGCCGTCGGGCAGTAAGTAGCGGAGCACAAGGCAGCAGAATCTGAACACACAAATACACCACGCCTGTATGCCCTGTCCTCACCCCAACTCACTTGTATAATAGTGCTTGGAACTTCACACTGTCTTCCACAAACAGGCACCTTGCACGTTATTTCAAAACTAGTCAAGTCTTTGGGCCAAGCCACGGAGGACTTGAGCCAACATCGTTTCGTGACTCTGTGTGCTCAATCATAACCCTGTGCTCTGCATCAAGATTTTGCAAAGTGATGTTTCGTTTTGCTGGGTGGTTGAATACCAGGGACGTCGAACTTGAGCAGCACCGCCATGAAATTACAGATCAAAAAAACAAAAAAAATCACAGTTCAAACTTGTTTATCGTCATTCTTCAGTACTGGAATGTAGAGGAAGCACCCTTGATGTCCCTGCTGGGACAACGTAATCCACAAGGATGGTTGAAAAGCTCCTGAATACAGAGAACCCAAACATTCAAAATTTATTCTGTTGACAGATATCCCAACTACTGATAGAACCAAGTTTGCTGGAAGAGGAAAGAAGATGCAGAAGTCTGAGTGTTTCTTTCCTCTTACAATAGCTTGAAATCAACTGACAGGCTCATATGTAGGTCCAAAGCAGAACTGTCATTTTCTTTGTTTCATCTCTTTAATTTTTGTCTTTACATTCTGCACTGCGTTGTTCAAGTCCATTTCCTCCAGAGTGTTCAGTAGAATGCCCACACAGGCGCTTTTCCCCATTTTCTGCAGCCAGGTGTTAAGCATCTGGTAGTGTGCTTCAGTGACATTTTTACTGTTGTTCTGCTCGGCCGTTTCAATCTCGTTTTCAGTCAGAGAAAGCTTCCGCATGTACTGCTTCCACATTTTAATAGGTACCTCATTAATGAGCAGGATAAAACACTGTCTTACGTCTGAAAGCAGAAAAAACCCAAATGATTATGGTTTGGAGCGAACACACAAAACGCTGGAGGAAATCAAACAGCATCTAGGGGAAGAAATAAAGAGAAGTTTTGGGCCGAGCCCCTTCACTGGGACTCATTAAGATTTACTTTTTAAAAAATCTTTTATTCCTGTCCCACCAGGATCAAACTCATCAAGAGGATGAGAGGAGGACCATTCCCGAACATTGCACACAGAAATCAGAGCTTAAGCTGGAAAGCCTGGAAGTTCTCCCTAAGGTGCACGCGCGCACATGTCTTTTACTACGAGCGCGCAAAGGAATTGCACCAAGAATTTGCAGCAAGAGGATGGACTTTAGGACCTGGGGGAGCCGGGGAGCTCTGGAACTGTCGCCCGCTGAGTCCTGAGTAAACATAAATTTGTGGAGAGTGAAATAAAGAATTATTGATCCATTAACTTTAATGTGTTAACAGCATCCTTCAACGGAACAGAAATACTGTGGATTCAGCGGCAGCCGCGGGCGGCGGTTCCTGAGCTCCCCGGCTCCCCTGGGCCCTAAGGTCCATCCTCACGTCGCAAATTCCTTTGTGCACTAGAAGGAAAAGATGCGTGCACATCAAACTCCTTAGAGGGAGCATTAGTCAGGTCCTCATTATGGACAAATTAAATTTGTAGAAATGCAAGTGACCAGAGATGGCCAGATGCACCCATCTCACAGGATGTAGATTTCTTTAGAGAGCGCTGAGGGGATGCTGCCTGGATTAGAGAGCATGTCTTATGAGGATAGGTTGAGCAAGTGAGGGCTTTTCTCTTTGGAGTGAAGGAGAAGAGAGCTGACTTGATAGAGGTGTACAAGATGATAAGAGGCACAAATCAAGTGAACAACAAGAGACACATTTCCAAGGCAAAAATGGCTAAAACCAAGATGCATAATTTTGAGGTGACTGGAGGAAAATTTATGAGAGATTTCAGAGGAAGGTTTTATACGCAGAGAACTGTGGGTGCATGGAATGCTCTGCCAGGGGTGGAGATAGAGACAGATGCATTAGTGACACTTAAGAAACCTTTAGTAAGAACGCTGATGATAGAAAAATGGAGGACTGTGTGGGAGGGAAGGGTTAGGTTGATCTTAGAGAAGTTCAAACGGTCAGCACAGCAGAGTGGGCCAAAGGGCCTGTTCAGTGCTACAGTGATCTACATTCTATCTCAGAGAGTTGAATGGAATCTTGAGGAGTTGCCTGGGTGGAGTAGATTGAGGGGCCGACGTCACTGAGGCGTCTGAATACAAAGAACACAGATACCATTATGCAGGAGATACAGAAGCCCGAAGACCCACACCACCAGGTTCAAGCATGCTGCTTCCCTTCGACAAAACAGCCAGCTGAACACTAATCACCACAGCTTAGCAAGATCATCACCACCGCTTTGAACTAAAATGGACTGTGTTTTTTTTTTGTTCTGTGCTTTCACTGTTAAAAAATGTATAAATTGTTTATGTTCTTCTTGTGAATGCTGCAGCAAGTAAGCTTCTCATTGCACTTGTGAATCCGGCAATAAACTTGACTTTGACAGTCTCATCTTGTAAGAAGCAAAAAAAAAGTTTTTCAATTCTAGTCCCAGGTACCAAACACACACGTCTGAGGTAAATATGTTGGGAAATTACCTTCTAAATCCACTGATTCATCATCATCTGTACAATGATGCCTCCTGGCTTCCTGTGTGTTCTTAAAAAAAAAGTACAGAATAATTTGTTTTGTGTATTTTGTGTATTTTGTGTATTTTACGTTTCACGTTCTCCCTCTCCCCCCCGGGTGAGCATTATGGTTCCCATCCTCTTGGGACTTTCACCCTCTGTGGGGTTTGGGCGAGTTAAAACAGCATTCACCAAGCAACAGCCCTTACTAGACCAATTTATTCCCCTTGTTTCAGAGATATTTAAACGGGTTCCACGGGAGATGAAAAGGAAGTGAAGGGCTTTACAGAACATCCCGTCCCAAAATGCCTGGGGCCTAACCAGGGGTCTCATGAGTAGCTAGTGGAACCCACTGCCTGTGCGCCAGAGACCCAGCTTCCACTCTGACCTCTGCAAGCTCCTTGCTGTTACCATCCTTGAAGCAGGCCCACGGCTCCAACGCACAGTGTCGACAGAGGCTGCCGAGGGTTTGTGGACTCAGACAGCTCGATCACAAGCACTAGCCTCCCCACCACCCAGGACATCTTCCAAAGACGATGCCTCAAGAAGGCAGCATCCATCATTAAGGACCCCACCACACAGGACACCCTCTCTTCTCTTCACCATTTCAGGGAGGGGTGGCAGAAGCATGAAGAAACTCAATACTTTAGGAACAGCTTTTACCCCTCTGCCATCAGATTCTTGAGTAATCCATGAGCATTACCTCATTAATTTGCTCCCTTTTTGCGCTGTAGTGCTTTTCTGTAATTGGTCCATTGGATAATCGGGGCAGCCGCTTACTGGGGACAACTCTTAAAGAACAAAAACGAATCAAGAAAACAGCCTGGATTTCCTTTGTTAATTTGGGACACTCTGCTGCTGATCAGTTTCTAACTAGCATCAGTCGTGCAAACTTGTGTGGCCACTTGGAGCGATTAGCTGTTAAGATTGCGTCAGCTGCATTTGTGTTAAGAAGCCGTGACATCTGTCACTGACAGGTGCCAAGAAAGAAGCAGCAAGACAATTTAGATCTGTTTTGGTCACTGCATTTTCGAGCATTCAGGCCCATTATCAGCTGGGAGTAAAAAATGAAGCCACTTCCCTACTTCAACAAGTTAGGAACCACAAAGAATTTGAAGGTATCGGCAATCATCTTAAATGTAACAATGAAAATAAAGATTTGGAGGGCACAATCATCAAAGCTTTGTATAAAGGCAGACAATTATCTGCACCAAGTGTCTGCGCTGATTTAGTTTATTCACAGTCAAACAAAAGAACACGGCAAATGAATTTCTGCATCGATAAATATTAGGAACTTATACAGTTTTATAGTGTAGTAGCATTAATTGTATTCTAATTAGTTACTCAGTTAAATGGTAGTTTGTCTTTTTTTTTATAAATACCTTTGATGATTGATGAGGAGGAGTTTAAGAGGAGACAATGGCGCCTAACGGAGACTCCTTTGCTTACATCTTCGGAAACAGCTCTATTTCCATCTTTATTAACTCTATTTTTCCCTTTCAGGGTTCTTTTGAAGACCCTGACCTGGAATTACACGCTGACTTCGGTTCTTTGCGGGAATGGGACCCGCTGTCAGGGTTTCACAACTGGCCGCTATACGGTACTCCAAGGATGCGGCCTAAAAGCTTCGCTCGCCCTCGGGGGTCCAAGATCTCATGGCTCTGGAGGCGGGCGGATTGAGGGTCGGTGTCTCTGCAGGAAACTGGAGTGTCGTAGGGAGACGGAAATCGAAAGCAGTGATCTGGCTGCTGGCTGTGCGCCCAGAGACCCGAGTCCATTGGGCACCGAGCTCGGAAAAAGTGACGCAATGGACTTTTAACATCGTAAATCAGCGAGTTGTTTGTCATGTCTCCCCTCTTGGTGTGAAACAGAGACATCCCTTTCTCCCTTATTGGGGGGGGAGAGAGAGCCTGTGGTGTGTCGAATACTGGGTGAACGAGTAGTCTTTGGGGTACTGCAAGTCTGTGTCTTTACTGATGCTTTGCTGCACGCTCGAGTGCTCGGTGGGGGGGGGGGCGATGCTTTTTTTTGCCGGTGGGGGGGATATCATTGCTTTGCTGCTGCTTACACATGGGAGGGGGGGAGCTTGGGTGGGGTGGGGACTTTGGGGTTCTAACATTTAACATTTAACTGTCATTCATTCTCTGTTTTTGTGGATGTTTGTGAAGAAAAAACATTTCAGGATGTATATTGTATACATTTCTGACATTAAATCTACTTTTGAAACCTTTGAACTATTTCCCTGAAACTGGCTATCTGGGGCAGCTGCTTAATTGGGTCAAAATGTACTGGTCCCCATATGTCCCAATTAACTGAAATCCACTGTTTTGAAATACATTTTTAATACATTTCTTATTGTAACTTGTGGTAATTTGTGAAGTATTGCAATGTACTGCGGCCACAAAACAACAGATTTCACGACGTATGTCAGTGATAATAAACTTGATTCTGATTCTCCTTCCCGGCCCCAAATCTCTTTGTATCCCCGTCCCAGCATTTATTCATTTACATACTGGCCTTTTTTGATTTTCCTAACAAAGTGGATGATTTCGAACTTCTTCAAAACATTATGTAGGGAGGGAAGAGAAAAAGGCGAAAAGGTTGAAGATGAGAATGGTGTCTTACCGTGGCTTGGCATGGAACTGAAGGTGAAGCCTCGTGTGTATTCTGTGGTGAGCTCTCTGTGCTGCTAGATCCTCTCGTTTTAACGGCATCTGCTTTACAGTGGCACAGTGAGCCGATGTCAACAGTACAAGTGAAATCTCTGGGGCTTTTCAGCTCATTTTGTCCCAAAGAGTCGTCGCCTTGGCCCACTGGCCGGCTAACAGAACTGTTGCCATGACAACCGCCCTTGGCAACTGGCCCAGCTCTGTATCTGGCTGGACCTTCAGGGATATTCTGAAGCAAAGTTGTCCTCTCGGCCTGAGGCAGCTCAGTATCAGTATCTATCACGGAAATGCAGGTGTCCACCGAAGTCCCATTTGATCTGTGGTGACTGTCACTGACCTGAAAGAAATAGTGGACATTAGTTCTGGGTCTCTGACCGGTGGTCACTGAAGGTTTACGACAGGGTCATAGAACAGTCACTGAACACTAGGGCACAGAAACTGGCCCCTTGGCCCAATGTTGCCCCTAATTTGTAATGACCAGCATGCGCAAAACCCTTGCACTGTTCCACTTGCCCAGTGACAACAACATGTGCACACTGAATAATTTCTTCAATAAAAACGGTATAAATAAGCCAGTTCTAAAATCTGCAGACGAATCACCGCCAACTCCACGTTGTCAACACCGTCCGCACCAGAAACCGGAAAAGGAAATGAGATTGTGTACGATCGTGAAGAATACTTAACATGCCAACGGGGTAGAGGGCGACAACAGTTTAAATTCCCGCGCACACCTTAGGGAGAACATTGCTTTGTTCCAGCTAGTCTCTGCTGAACCATTAATCTGCCTAGTCCCATCGACCTGCGCCCAGACCACGCACACCCCTCCCATCCATGTACCTATCTTAAATATTGAAATCAAACCCACATCCACCACTTTCACTGCCAGCTCTTCTATGGCTGAAGAAGATCCCCCTCATGTTCCTCTTAAACACTCCAATTTTCACCCTCAACCCATGATCCCTAGTTCTCATCTCACCCAGCCGCGGTGGAAAAAGCCTGCTTGTACTTACCCTATTTATACCCCTCATAATTGTGTTTACTTCTATCCTAATGCCCTTCCCTTGGACGACATCGGTGGCGTGGAGGGAGAAAATTGCAGCTTGGGCAACTGCCGGTCTTCCATTAAAAAACACCTTGCCCAGGCTTGCACCCTGGAAACTTTCCAAGGTACAAATCCATGGTCTATCGAGACTAACGGAGGCCTACTACACATACTTCTATCAAATCTCCCCTCGTTCTTCCACTCAGTGGAATGAAGTCCTGACCTATACAACCCTGCCTGTAACTCAGGTCCTCAAGTCATGCCAACGTCCTTGTAAATTTTTTTCCATACCCTTTCATTTTTATTGTTAAATTAATATTGACCAAAACTGCACACAATACTCCAAATTAGGCCTCACCAATGCCTTATACAACTTCAACATAATATCCCAACTCCTGTACTCGATAGATAGATAGATAGATAGATAGATAGATACTTTATTCATCCCCATGGGGAAATTCAACTTTTTTTCCAATGTCCCATACACTTGTTGTAGCAAAACTAATTACATACAACACTTAACTCAGTAAAAAAAAATATGATATGCATCTAAATCACTATCTCAAAAAGCATTAATAATAGCTTTTAAAAAGTTCTTAAGTCCTGGCGGTAGAATTGTAAAGCCTAATGGCATTGGGGAGTATTGACCTCTTCATCCTGTCTGAGGAGCATTGCATCGATAGTAACCTGTCGCTGAAACTGCTTCTCTGTCTCTGGATGGTGCTATGTAGAGGATGTTCAGAGTTTTCCATAATTGACCGTAGCCTACTCAGCGCCCTTCGCTCAGCTACCGATGTTAAACTCTCCAGTACTTTGCCCACGACAGAGCCCGCCTTCCTTACCAGCTTATTAAGACGTGAGGTGTCCCTCTTCTTAATGCTTCCTCCCCAACACGCCACCACAAAGAAGAGGGCGCTCTCCACAACTGACCTATAGAACATCTTCAGCATCTCACTACAGACATTGAATGACGCCAACCTTCTAAGGAAGTACAGTCGACTCTGTGCCTTCCTGCACAAGGCATCTGTGTTGGCAGTCCAGTCTAGCTTCTCGTCTAACTGTACTCCCAGATATTTGTAGGTCTTAACCTGCTCCACACATTCTCCATTAATGATCACTGGCTCCATATGAGGCCTAGATCACCTAAAGTCCACCACCATCTCCTTGGTCTTGGTGATATTGAGACGCAGGAAGTTTGAGTTGCACCATATCACAAAGTCTTCATGATACATCGATTCATGAAGGCCAATGTGCCAAAATCTTTCTTTATGACCCTGTCTACCTGAGGTATCAATTTCAAGGAATTATGGACCTGGGTTCCAGGTCCACCTGTTCTGCCACACTCCTCAGTGCCCTTCCGTTCACCGTGCAAGACCAACAGTACCGTGCAAAAGTCTTATATACATATATATGCAACACCTCACACTTGTCTGCATTAAATTCCATCCGCCATTTTTCCAGCTGGTGCAGATTCTGCTGCAAGTTTTGATCGTCTTTCCTCTGTCCACTTCTTAGGCATCTGTTAGTCTCGTGAGACCATGGATTTGCACCTTGGAAGGTTTCCAGGGTGCAGGCCTGGGCAGGGTTGTATGGGAGACCGGCAGTTGCCCAAGCTGCAAGCCTTCCCCTCTCCACGCCACCAATGTTGTCCAAAGGAAGGGCACTAGGACCCAAGCAGCTTGGCACCGGTGTTGTCGCAGAGCAATGTGTTGTTAAGCGCCTTGCTCAAGGACACAACACAGCTGAGGCTCGAACCAGTGACCTTCAGATCACTAGCCTTATCCACTAGGACACGCGCCTCTGTCCACTACACCCATCAAAGCTGGTGTCATTAGCAAATTTGCTGATCCAGTTAGCCACATTATCATCCAGATCATTGATATAGATGACAAACAGCAACAGACACAGCACCCAGCACACTACTAGTCAGCCAGGCAACCATTACTACCACTCCCTAGCTTCTCTTGGGAAGCCAATGTCCAGTCCAATTTATTACCTCATCTCAAATGCAAAGCAACTGAACCTTCTTAAACATTCAGAACCTTGCCAAAGGTCTTTCTCCAATTGAGAATCTCAACCCGAGGACCAGCCCTGTCCTTTCCCATAATTACCTTGAAACTAACGGCATTATGATCACTGGATGTAAAGAGTTCCTCTACACAAACTCCTGTCACCTGCCCTGTCTCATTCCCTAGTAGACCTAGTATCACACTCTCTGCAGTTCAGACTTCTACGTACTGATAAAGGAGACTTCAATATGTTGTTAAAAAAAAGATCACTCCCTACTTTGTACATAGTTTTCTTATTTCCATTGGTCTTTCCTCTCCTTTCTATAAGTTAATTATTACGTGGAGATTTGTGACAAATATGTATATATATGACATATATGATATATATGTACGGTATCTGAAATACATCTTATGGAAATGTTCGTTTGATGATAAACTTCAATAAAAAATAAATTACAAAAAAAGAGATAAAGAAGACTTCCCTGAACACATTTGACAAACTCTCTCCCATCCAGCCCTTTTACAGCGTGGGAGTCCCAGTCAATATGTGGAAAATTAAAATCACTTACTAGAACAATCTTATGCTTTCTAGCAGCAGCCTGCAATCTCTCTAAGAATTTGCTCCTCTAAATCCTGCTGGCTATTGGGTAGTCTATAGTGAAATCCCATTAATGTGGTCGTACTTTTCTTAATCCTCAGTCCCACCATAACGCCTCACTAGACGAGTTCTACAGTCTGTCCTGACTGAGTACTGAAGTGACATTTTCCCTGACTGATAATACCACCCCACCTCCCATCCCTCCCACTCTTATCACGTCAAAGGCAACAGAATAGGAAACTTTCCTGTAGGTAGCTGACCAAAACTGTACACAATACTCCAAATTAGGCCTCACAATAGGCTCCAGGACAGCTTCTTCCACCAGGCCATTAGACTGATTAATTCACGCTGACACAACTGTATTTCTGTGTTATATCAACTGTTCTGCTGTACATCTTACTGTACATACAATTCATTACAAATTACTATAAATTACGCATTCAGACCGAGACGTAACATAAAGATTTTTACTCCTTATATGAAGGATGTAAGAATTAAAGTCAATTTAATTCAGACCATTCTTCCCTAAACCATTTACTTACCGTTTCAGAGGATGCTACACACACCGCTTGGTGTTCAGAATCTGTAAAAGACGACGGCAACTTTACACTCAACATAAAAATAAACAAGCTCATAAACAGGAAATCTAACACATTCCACAGTAAAAACCCTTCGTTAGCTCTGTGGACCTGCCTTAATGCCATTTACAGTGGTAGCATTCCCACGCTGCCAGCTTAGCATTCCACAAGTGCCAACTTAGCGTGCCCACTACTCACCAACCCTAACCCCTTGGAGTGTGACAGTACCCGGAGAAACCCATGTGTTGGCGGGGAGAACATACAAACTTCGACAGGGGAGATTCTATGTTCTCCCTGTGAACGTACACACAGCATCGCAAATTAAACAGTGTTATCATAGACAGGAGAATATCGAAGTTACAAAAGCACAGGGACGAGTCTGGTAGGTTAGTCTGGACATGTTTTTTTTTAATGTATTTCCGCCATCTGCTGCTTAGTTTTTTTCATTACAGGTTCCCCCCCACCCCCCAACCTGAAGGTAGAGCGTTCCTATGAAACCCTTCATAAGCTGAAATGTCGTAAAGTGAAGAAGCAATTACCATTAATTTATATGGGAAAATTTTTTGAGTGTTCCCAGACCCAAAAAATAACCTACCAAATCATACCAAATAACACATAAAACCTAAAATAACACCAACATATAGAAACATAGAAAATAGGTGCAGCAGTAGGCCATTCGGCCCTTCAAGCCTGCACCGCCATTCAGTATGATCATGGCTGATCATCCAACTCAGAACCCTGTACCTGCTTTCTCTCCATACCCCCTGATCCCTTTAGCCACAAGGGCCATATCTAACTTCCTCTTAAATATAGCCAATGAACCGGCCTCAACTGTTTCCTGTGGCAGAGAATTCCACAGATTCACCACTCTCTGTGTGAAGAAGTTTTTCCTCATCTCGGTCCTAAAAGGCTTCCCCTTTATCCTTAAACTGTGACCCTCGTTCCAGACTTCCCCAACATCGGAAACAATCTTCCTGCATCCAGCCTGTCCAATCCCTTTAGAATTTTATACGTTTCAATAAGATCCCCCCTCAATCTTCTAAATTCTAGTGAGTATAAGCCTAGTTGATCCAGTCTTTCTTCATATGAAAGTCCTGCCATCCCGGGAATCAATCTGGTGAACCTTCTTTGTACTCCCTCTATGGCAAGAATGTCTTTCCTCAGATTAGGGGACCAAAATTGCACACAATACTCTAGGTGCGGTCTCACCAAGGCCTTGTACAACTGCAGTAGAACCTCCCTGCTCCTGTACTCAAATCCTTTTGCTATGAATGCCAACATACCATTTGCCTTTTTCACCACCTGCTGTACCTGCATGCCCACCTTCAATGACTGGTGTACAATGACACCCAGGTCTCGTTGCACCTCCCCTTTTCCTAATCGGCCACCATTCAGATAATAATCTGTTTTCCTGTTCTTGCAACCAAAGTGGATAACCTCACATTTATCCACATTAAATTGCATCTGCCATGAATTTGCCCACTCACCTAACCTATCCAAGCCAAATTCTATAAGATTCATCAGACATGATTTTCCTTTCACAAATCCATGCTGACTTTGTCCGATGATTTCACCTCTTTCCAAATGTGCTGTTATCATATCTTTGATAACCAGCTCTAGCATTTTCCCCACCACAGATGTCAGACTCACCGGTCTATAATTCCCCGTTTTCTCTCTCCCTCCTTTTTTAAAAAGTGGGGTTACATTAGCCACCCTCCAATCCTCAGGAACTAATCCAGAATCTAAGGAGTTTTGAAAAATTATCACCAATGCATCCACTATTTCTTGGGCTACTTCCTTAAGCACTCTGGGATGCAGACCATCTGGCCCTGGGGATTTATTTGCCTTTAATCCCTTCAGTTTACCTAACACCACTTCCCTACTAACATGTATTTCCCTCAGTTCCTCCATTTCACTAGACCCTCGGTCCCTTACTATTTCCAGAAGATTATTTATGTCCTCCTTAGTGAAGACAGAACCAAAGTAGTTATTCAATTGGTCTGCCATGTCTTTGTTCCCTATGATCAATTCACCTGTTTCTGACTGTAAAGGACCTACATTTGTCTTGACCAATCTTTTTCTTTTCACGTATCTATAAAAGCTTTTACAGTCAGTTTTTATGTTCCCTGCCAGCTTTCTCTCATAATCTTTTTTCCCTTTCCTAATTAAGCCCTTTGTCCTCCTCTGCTGGTCTCTGAATTTCTCCCAGTCCTCAGGTGTGCCACTTTTTTTTGCTAATTTATATGTTTCTTCTTTGGACTTGATACTATCCCTAATTTCCCTTGTCAGCCACGGGTGCACTACCTTCCCTGGTTTATTCTTTTGCCAAACTGGGATGAACAATTGTTGTAGTTCATCCATGCATATCCACCGTCAACCCTTTAAGTATCATTTGCCAGTCTATCTTAGCTAATTCATGTCTCATACCTTCAAAGTTACCCTTCTTTAAGTTCAGAACCTTTGTTTCTGAATTAACTATGTCACTCTCCATCTTAATGAAGAATTCCACAATATTATGGTCACTCTTACCCAAGGGGCCTCACATGACAAGATTGCTAACTAACCCTTCCTCATTGTTCAATACCCAATCTAGAATGGCCTGCTCTCTAGTTGGTTCCCCAACATGTTGGTTCAGAAAACCATCCCGCATACATTCCAAGAAATCCTCTTCCTCAGCACCCTTACCAATTTGGTTCACCCAATCTATATGTAGATTGAAGTCACCCATTATAACTACTGTTCCTTTATTGCACGCATTTCTAATTTCCTGTTTAATGCCATCCCCAACCTTGCTACTACTGTTAGGTGGCCTGTACACAACTCCCACCAGCGTTTTCTGCCCCTTAGTGTTATGCAGCTCTACCCATATCGATTCCACATCCTCCAGGCTAATGTCCTTCCTTTCTATTGCGTTAATCTCCTCTCTAACCAGCAACACTACCCCACCTCCTTTTCTTTCCTGTCTACCCCTCCTGAATATTGAATATCCCTGGATGTTGAGCTCCCATCCTTGGTCACCCTGGAGCCATGTCTCTGTGATCCCAACTATATCATATTCATCAATAACTATCTGCACATTCAATTCATCCACCTTGTTACGAATGCTCCTCATATTGACACACAAAGCCTTCAGGCTTGTTTTTACAACACTCTTAGCCCTTATACAATTATGTTGAAAAGTGGCTCTTTTTGCTTTTTGCCCTGGATTTGTCTGCCTGCCACTTTTACTTTTCACCTTACTACTTTTTGCTTCTACCCTCATTTTACACCCCTCTGTCTCTCTGCACTTGTTCCCATCCCCCTGCCACATTAGTTTAAAGCCTCCTGAACAGCAGTAGCAAACGCTCCCCCTAGGGCATTGTAGTAAAAACAGGAATGATATGATAAATACACAGTCTATATAAAGTAGAAATATTGTATGCATGGTGTAATTTCACTTATCAGAATTGGGAAGACAGCAAACCAAAATGGGTTTGGAGAAAAAGAATTGGCACGTACACGTATATGTACGCATGTACATGCATACGTACGCACGTACACGCATGCTCACACAACTGCCCGCACAAGGCCTCACAGTCATGGTAGTCTTTCATGGTAGTTTACGGGGTAAACACACGTATAAAATGGGCATCTTTTTTTCGTAAAAGCGAAAATCCTCTTTGGTGAGCGAAAACAGGTACTAATGTAGGTCTTTCGTAACAGCGAGCTGTCAGAAAAACGGGGGCCACCTGTACACCACAGTCTACCACTGGAACGGTTCCCTGGACAGGCCTAATAAGACTGTTTTATCTCAGGACACTGATGGAGACCTCCACAGTGGAACAACAAACCAGAAGCTGGAAGATGCCCTTTGAGGACATCAGTGGTGGGAAATGGACAGTAAGTGTCTTCGATTGAGGCCGCTTATCTAGACTGAAAGGAGGCTTCTGGGGATGGGGGCAGTAAACAATGCAGCAGGTCTTGCCGCTACTCTCTGCTCTGGGGACCCAGGTTCTGCTGGTTCCAGTGCCAGGGATCCTGGTTTGGGTCCTGGCCAGTCTGAGTGCTCTTCCTCTGGGTCGTTAGAGCTTCTTCCACCAGCTTCCTCATTTGCCTCTTTATTGTTTATAAGTGGCCCAGGAGAGAAAAGGCGTGTTATAATGAACAATTAAAAAGTAATAAAGGATTTTTATTAGTGTTTAATAATACAATAGAAAGACTCTGGGATTGCCCTTTGAGGGCATCTACACTGTCCCAGCACGGTTTCACTCTCTGGCCATTCTTCCCTTACCTGCCGAATCCCTTTTGTACAAGCAGCTATTAATCTTCCTCATTATCTCTGCAGAAAACAAAGGAAAGTCTTCGTTAAAAAGCTGGCGACGTCACATCGAGCCGCTCGGCGAGCACAAATTTATTAGTTAAATGTACATCAAAACACGCAGTGAAATGGGTCGTTTGTGTTAGCGACCAACACAGTCCGAGGAGGGGCGGGGGGCAGCCCGCTAAGTGTCGCCGTGTGCCCGGCACAAACATCGCATGCCCACAACTCACTAACCCCAAAAATCTTTGGACTGTGGGAGGAAACCGGAGCACCGGGAGGAAACTCACGCGGTCGCGGGGAGAACGTGCAAACTCCTTACAGGCAGCGCCGGGAATCGAAACCCGATCACGATCGCCGGCGCTGGGAAGGGTTACGCTGGCCGCTACGCCACCGTGCCACGAAGCTGGATATACGCAACGCACCGTGGTTCCGGTTTCACGGGCAGAGGCCACTGCATAAGGCCACTGAACTGCCCGAGGATCTGTGGGTGTTCTTGAGAGATTACCGTAATGGTAGGCGCTGACCCTGGGGGGGGAGGCTGCGTCTGTCTGAGCAGTTCGCATTGTTGGTCGGGCAGGGCAGATTGTCAAAGGATCTGCAGCGGCGAAATACCGCACGGTTGTAGGGGGCCCCTTTCATGCACAATTCTACATTAGTCCCAAACTCAGCGTCACAAACCCAAATAATTAAACATTGGAGAAGTGTGAAGCGATGCACTTCAGAAGGTCAAACTTAAAGGCAGGATAAAGGGATTTGTTTAAACAGTGTGGAGAAAGAGAGGGATCTTTGGGTCCAAACCCAAACAGAGAATATGTGGTCAGAATTGGTCAGTAGGGAAATCATGTTTGCCACATTTAGTACAGTTCTTTAAGTAGATGAATAAGGGGGCACTAACAGGTGCAGAGTATTTGCAATTACAGAAGACGCTGAATAAGATGTAACAAAAAGTTTTTATGTTAGGTGCGAGTTCCTGACAGTGGAGAGAATATGTTAGTGTGAATGGGAACTGACTAACAAAAAAGTGGGAAGTCAGGAAAAATTACTCCTTTTTGGTTTATAAATTGTACTTTGAGGGATGCTTCCAGGATGGGTACCTCAGTTACTTACAGAGTACAATATAAAGGCAGACCCTTCAGCCCAGTGCATCCATACTGACCTGCCACGCTCACCTGCACCAACCCCACTCTGTTATATTACTTCCCCATTCCTCCATGCCCTGCTTATTCAAGGTGCCTCTTCAATGTGGAAGTTGCCACTTCCTCCTTGGGCAGCTAATTCCAGACTCTGTGAAAAATGTACCCCTCAGATTCCCTTCAAACCTCCTCCCTCTCAACTTAAGCTTAGGCCCTGTAGTTGAAGACACCCCTATCAAGGAGACATGGCGACCAACTCCATCAGTGTCTGTCATAATTTAATAGAACTCTGTCACGTCACCTGTCAGTCTAATTCTCTTCAGGGTTACCAATCTTTACTGAAACTGAAGTCCTTCAATCCAGACAACATCACTGTGAATCTCTTCCACACCCTCTCTTCCTTAATCACATTGTTCCTAGAGTGTCAACCAGAACTGCACACAATATTCTAAGCTTTGTACAACTATAACATCATCCCAATTCTCACACTCAATACCCCTGTCAATGAACGTAAGCATACCATATGTCTACCTTCAGAGAACTATCTACTTGTACATCAAGGTCTTTACACTGCCCAATGCACTCACAGTTTCACTTTTGTAAGCCTCTCGTTTACCAAGAATTGCATTGCCAGAAAACAGCCTGTCCCAATAACACTTACCAGACCCTCTCTGATGTCATCAAAGAAAACTGGGCTTTCTCCAGCCAATAATCTTAACCCGAGGACCAGACATATCCTTCTGCACAATTATAGAAACAGCACAATACCTACAGCGCAATACAGGCCCTTCGGCCCACAATGGTGTGCCGAACATGTACTTACTTTACCTAGTGTTACCTACAGTCCTCTATTTTTCTAAGCTCCATGTACCTATCCAGGAGACTCTAAAAAGACCCTATTGTATCCGCCCCCACTACCGTCATCGGCAGCCCATTCCATGCACTCACCACTCTCTGCGTAAAAAAACTTACCCCTGACATCTCCTCTGTACCTACTTCCAAGCACATTAAAACTGTGTCCTCTCATGCTAGCCATTTCAGTCCTGGGAAAAAGCTCTGGCTATCCACACGATCGATGCCTCTCATCATCTTATACACCTCCATCAGGTCACCTCTCATCCTCCGTCGCTCCAAGGAGAAAAGGCCGAGTTCACTCAACCTATTTTCATAAGGCATGCTCCCCAATCCAGGCAACATCCTTGTAAATCTCCTCTGCACCCTTTCTATGGTTTCCACATCCTTCCTGTAGTGAGACAACCAGAACTGAGCACAGTACTCCAGTCAAGTCTGACCAGGGTCCTATATAGCTGCAACGTTACCCCTCGGCTCTTAAACTCATGGTTGATGAAGGCTAAATATCTTGAAACAAATGGAATTATGATCACTAGATTGCAGGTACGCCCAAATTCCTTTCATACAAGCGACAAAATTGAACCCAGAGGAGAAATAAACCCCCGAGGTCTTTCTGTTTGAAAACATGCCCTGCTGTTCACTGTATATATCCTGCCTGCTTTACCACTTCATATTCGTCCAAGTTCTGCTTCCAACCTACATTTCTCAATAAGGTGAAGAAATACAGAGAGGAGGTGGGAGGCAGTTAGCTTCACGCCTTTACACAACATGGAGTGCAGGTCCTCACATCTCTCAAGGTGGGATAAGCTAATTCGGTGGTTAATACTATGTAATAAATACATCAGTGCCCCCCCCTCCAGCACTCAGGAGATTCCTCTCACTAATGATCAGCGCTACAATGGGGTGGGAATAGTGTAACGCTGTTACAGCACTGACAAACCGGGTTCAATTCCCTCATTCCTCCATGCCCTGCTTATTCAAGGTGCCTCTTCAATGTGGAAGTTGTCACTTCATCCTCGGGCAGCTAATTCCAGACCCTGTGAAAAATGTATCCCCCAGACTCCCTTTAAACCTCCCCCCTCTCAACTTAAGCTTAGGCCCACAAGGAGTTTGTGACCACCTGGGTTTCCTCTGGGGGGCTCCAGTTTACCCCACATTACAAAGACGAGGAAATCTGCAGATACTGGAAGTTCAAGCAACACACACAAAATGCTGGTGGAACGCAACAGATGCTGCCTGGCCTGCTGCGTTCCACCAGCATTTTGTGTGTGTTGTCCCACATTACAATCAGGTTAGTAGGCTAATTGGTCACGTGGGTGGAATTCAGCTCCTTTGGCCTATTTTTATCTCAAAATAAAATTGAATATAAAATCAAAGGAGTGAAGATGGCACAAAATGTTCACAGAGAGGGAAAGGATTAGTGACTGGGGGAAAAAGAAAAAAAATCAGATGAGGACATTTGCTGTGGGCCACAACAGTATTACTTTTTCCCCAGCTCAAGCTGGTAAAACCTGAGATACGGGCAGAGCCAAGCACACTCATTTGTCAATTGACTATTCTAGTAGTGTTTAGTATTGTGGCTTTCTGAAGATTTTCAGAGATAGCACAGTGTAGCCCTAATCATTTAATGCTGTTGTGTAGTGACTTTGGGAAGATATCAGTTGTAGATTTACTGCCACGACAACGTATACCTTGTTCATGTTCCAAAGTCCTTCAATTTCCTCTTTTAATTCAGCACATTTCTGGTGTCTTTTCACTTACTGATTTCTGTAAGTTAGGTGTGTTTGGAATGACATATCTATTAATTAATTTGTACTTGCTTATAGATAGATAGATAGATACTTTATTCATCCCCATGGGGAAATTCAACTTTTTTCCAATGTCCCATACACTTGTTGTAGCAAAACTAATTACATACAATACTTAACTCAGTAAAAAATATGATATGCATCTAAATCACTATCTCAAAAAGCATTAATAATAGCTTTTAAAAAGTTCTTAAGTCCTGGCGGTAGAATTGTAAAGCCTAATGGCATTGGGGAGTATTGACCTCTTCATCCTGTCTGAGGAGCATTGCATCGATAGTAACCTGTCGCTGAAACTGCTTCTCTGTCTCTGGATGGTGCTATGTAGAGGATGTTCAGAGTTATCCATAATTGACCGTAGCCTACTCAGCGCCCTTCGCTCAGCTACCGATGTTAAACTCTCCAGTACTTTGCCCACGACAGAGCCCGCCTTCCTTACCAGCTTATTAAGACGTGAGGCGTCCCTCTTCTTAATGCTTCCTCCCCAACACGCCACCACAAAGAAGAGGGCGCTCTCCACAACTGACCTATAGAACATCTTCAGCATCTCACTACAGACATTGAATGACGCCAACCTTCTAAGGAAGTACAGTCGACTCTGTGCCTTCCTGCACAAGGCATCTGTGTTGGCAGTCCAGTCTAGCTTCTCGTCTAACTGTACTCCCAGATACTTGTAGGTCTTAACCTGCTCCACACATTCTCCATTAATGATCACTGGCTCCATATGAGGCCTAGATCTCCTAAAGTCCACCACCATCTCCTTGGTCTTGGTGATATTGAGATGCAGGTAGTTTGAGTTGCACCATATCACAAAGTCCTGTATCAGTTTCCTATACTCCTCCTCCTGTCCATTCCTGACACACCCCACTATGGCCGTGTCATCAGCGAACTTCTGCACATGGCAGGACTCCGAGTTATATTCATCCTGTATTATTATATCTGGACAGTTATTATAGATTGTCCCATCTGTAATAACTGATCGGTCAGAATATAATTTGTGGGATTTTGACTCTAAAGCTAGATCGGGCTTGTATTATTAGTAAGATGTGATTTCATTTAAGAGTTTGTATTATAAAGCCAGATTTTTGATTGTGCCTGTGTAAGTAATTGTTATTTTTTTTGTATTTGCACAGTTTGTCTGCTTTTACACATTGCTTGCTTGTCAGTCTTTGCGTGCAGATTTTTCAACCGATTCTTCATCAGAAATTTGTGGAAATTTAATCTTATGTAAAAAAAAGCTTCCATTTTGGAGGAATATGCAGGAAATTGAGATCTATAAGGATCAGAATAAAAATCTTGAAAAGTATTATTAATATCCTCATAGTTACTTACTATATCTCCATTGTTTTTACGAATCTTTAAAATTTGTCTTTTAGCTCTAACTGCTCTTAGTTGGGAAGCTAAGAGCTTATTATTTTTATCCCCAGAGATATATAATTGACTTTTCAATTTAAGCAAATATCCTTCAATAGGATATGTTAGTAATAAGTTATACTGTGATTATAGTTCTACTCTCCTTTTAAGTGAAACAGCATTTGGAGAGATTGCATTAATGTTATCCAATTCTTTAATTTGTTTAGAAATTATATCTAATTCCATTCTTGTTTGCTTCTTCAATTTAGCTATATACGATATAATCTGACCACGTAAATAAGCTTTCAAATGTATCCCAAATTAGTAACTTGGAGACGTTTCCTATATTATTAAAGAGAAAGAACTCTTTTATCTGAGTTTCAATAAACTCAACAAATTCTGCATTTTGTAATAAATAGTCTGGAAAATGCCAAAATGGTCTGGTAGAAACAACATCTTTCAATTCAAATATTAAATTTAAAGGAGCATGATCAGAAATAGCAATCGCATCATACTCACATTTCTGAACATTACATAAAAGTCAAGGGTCGACTATAAAACAGTCAATCGATTCTATCACAGTTCTTTGCTCGAAGACAATGATTTTCGGGGTAGTAAATGATAACATATACATACTTTGATAATAAATTTACTTTGAACTTTAGCAGGAAGCAAAAAAAGAGCAGTGTAATGTCTAAATGCGAAGAGACAATAGACTTCTGTTATACAAAAGGATTTAGGCAAGCTGGTACATGAAACACAAAGTTAATACCAGGTACGGCAAGTAATTTAAAAGAGAAAGGAACACAGAAGTCTTTTTACATCTATACAGGGCTTCGGTGATTTGAGCTGTTGTGCTTTTAGTCTGACGTCACTGGGAACTAAAATCTCATTTCATGAGCTGACTGGATTTGTGGACATTGAGCTGAGAGGCGATCTCACTGAGCACCTGACTTTGAGGAAGCTGAACAAGGTTAATACTGAAAGCTTGTTATTGTTTCAGAATAAGGGGCTGACTTTAATTTGGGGATTAGGAGTTCAATCAAATAAAGCCAGAAGACAATAAGACGTTGGAGATGCTGCTGTAAATCGTTAAACTTTAACAACATCCAGGGATTTTCTCTTTGGATGGAGGGAGGATGAGGTGTGACTTGGAAGAGGTGTACAACATGATAAGGGACATAGATCAAGTGTTCATAGATTAATGCATAGTGGTTTGCAGGGCAGTAGTACAGGATGCTAATGGTGCAGTAGTACAGGATGCTAATGGTGCAGTAGCACAGGATGCTAATGGGGCAGTAGCACAGGATGTTAATGGTGCAGTAGCACAGGATGTTAATGGTGCAGTAGCACAGGATGTTAATGGGGCAGTAGCACAGGATGTTAATGGTGCAGTAGCACAGGATGTTAATGGGGCAGTAGCACAGGATGTTAATGGGGCAGTAGCACAGGATGTTAATGGTGCAGTAGCACAGGATGTTAATGGGGCAGTAGTACAGGATGCTAATGGGGCAGTAGTAGAGGATGCTAATGGGGCAGTAGTAGAGGATGCTAATGGGGCAGTAGTACAGGATGCTAATGGTGCAGTAGTACAGGATGTTAATGGGGCAGTAGTACAGGATGCTAATGGTGCAGTAGTACAGGATGCTAATGGTGCAGTAGTACAGGATGCTAATGGTGCAGTAGTACAGGATGCTAATGGGGCAGTAGTACAGGATGCTAATGGGGCAGTAGTAGAGGATGCTAATGGGGCAGTAGTAGAGGAGTTTCTGAAAGAATGTGGTTTAATTTGTTTAAATGATGGAAGACCGTCAAGGAAGGACATTGCCAAAGTTGGGGGCTCTTGTCTGGACTCAACTCTTATCTCTGCTCCACTTGCTGGTCTTGGTAGATGGGATGTCATGACTGACTGAATGGGGAGTTATCATTTCCCAGTCCTGTGCATTGTAGGGGTCAAGGTTCACTGTCAGAATTTGAGTTGTCTAACCCTTGTCAAAGTTTTAAGATACTAGGTTACATTGATGTAAGATGCAACTGGAAAATGGATAATGGACGAGAGACCATCCTTGTTAAAATGAGACAGCACATCATTATGGAAATTGAAGGTGTTTGAGTCAATTACGGTTGAAATTGGGGGAAAGAATAGTAGAGTTAATTTTTATAACCCTTGGAAATATGACACTTGATATATTGGAAACAGCAGTGGAAATGGGGGAAAAATTAGGTTAAATGATGTGGGGATTTCAAAGCATGGTACTATATGGAGTTGCAGTGACATAAATGTGAAAGGGACACTTTCTGGAAGAAAAAAGTTTGGATGACGGTAGGAGCACAAGTTAATAGAACAGTTTCTGGTGTTGACCTTAAGCTGGTTTCTGAGGATAGATCAGGTATGTGTAACTGGAAAGTGTATCATGACATAACAGTGGGGAGTGATCCTTTCCCCATTGTCAGCACAATGGGAAGAGGAGAGGTTCTCATATCCCCAGATGGAATTTTAAAAAGGCAAATTGGGATGCATTTGTTGATTTATGTGAAGGCAGATTTCCTGATCATTTGGTTTTGGAGGATTTCAAGCTGAGAGATAGTACCTTGGTTCTGCACTCAAACCAATAGCTAAGGAATCAATGCCCAGCCCGTGAGGAGATGATCAAAGGGCAGATGTTCTCTGGTGGGCAGATGAATGTAAAAGAGCTGTGAAGGGGCAGAATAAAACTTGAGGAAAGTTAGGCAGTCCAGTCATCTTCCACACAACGTGAAAGAGCTCAAGCCATAGTTACAAGAGTAATGAGAAAGGCAAAATATAAAGTATTGGAGAACGTACTGTGATAGTATTAGGAAAGAGATCCAGGGCAGGGAAGTTTGGGGTATAATACAGAAAATGGGAGGGGTTAGAAAACTTGAGGCATTACCGGTTTTGTAGGGTGGGGAGACAGTTGCAATTACTGACTCTGAAAAAGCAGAAGTGCTAGCAAGCAAACATACATGGCAGTGAAAATATTTGGCCAATTTAAGTAGGGAGAGTCTTACAGAAAAAGTTTTAGCAAACAATCCTTAGATTGCTGAGAAGGAAAACAGAATGTTCCAGTTCCTGGCTTGGAAGCTGAATTTACATTGTCTTTCAACAATATTTTTATTGTTTTATTTTAAATAAAGAGAATATAGTGTAAAGGAGAATTGTGCAGTGCATAACAAATGTACAATTCACATTCATGAAAGAGATGCACTCAGAGTACAAACATTATCACCCCACCCCTCCCAGTCCCCAACTCCAAGTCATCAATGCATTGACAAAAAAGGGTTAAACAGAACCTTTGTCCCCACAGAGCTGCATTGGTATTGAGAAGGTGTATTTTTCCAATACATAGGCTGTTGTATAACAAATCTGAGTCTGAAGAGTTTTACTGGAAAATGCTGGAGGTCAGGGATTTAGGTACTGAGGAAAGGGAGAGAGAATGGACCTTTAGTCTGGCTGGGAACTTTGAAAATATTCAGGAAAAGGGTCCCCACACTTTTTGGAACGTTATTTCCAAATTGAGGATTGAGTAGCAGATCTTCTCAAAGTGTAGACTGGGCATGATGTGAATTTACATTGTCTGAACTTAATAGTGCCGGTCAGACAACACCTGGGAAAGATGATATTTGTTATAATGTGTTTACACGGTTATCAGATCCGAAACTCACGTGGCTTTGAAATTCTTTAATACAATATGGGTTAAAGGCGACTCCCTGCTTCTTGGAAATTAGAGGTAGTTATCCCGATATTGATCCCAATTAAGGATCAATCAGATCCTTCCAGGTATAGGCCTATGTCACTAATCTCACATGCATGTAGGATAACGAGATGAATGGTTATAGCAAAGCTTTCTGATTTTGTAGAAAGTAATAGAAAATTGCTGTAAACCAATCTGAATTTCATAAAGGGAGAATGACCATCTGAAGCCTGGAACCTGATATTCGTAAGGCCAAGTTAATAAAGAATCAGCGGTGGCAGTTTTTTTGATGAAGTGGAAGTTTCTGTTACGTTATGGACACAAGGGTTGCTGCTTGAACTGGAAAAGGCGATGGGTTTAATTAGATTCAAGATTTGTTGTGATAGGAAGATACAAGTTAGGGAGGGAACAACTTTCTCCAAGGAGTACGAGACAGAGAATGGGGCTCCACGGGGAGCATGTAGTCCGCTCCTTTTTTAACTTTATGATTAAATGCATTTTCGTAGATGCTGGCTCAGACGTTTTCAAATCATTATCTGCTGATGACGGTGCAGAGTGGAGGAGAGGCTGGGATACACGTTATGTAGTTAGGACCATGCACACAGCTGTTAATAAAGTAGACACAGGGGTTCCCAGTCTGGGGTCGTGGACCCCTCGGTTACTGGTAGGGGCTCATTGCATTAAAAACCCCTGAAGTAGAGCAATGGGGGTGCTGGCGGGGGTTTTAAAAATTTCTACTGCAAAGACTCAAGCTCTTTGTTTTTTTCTAAAAGGAACACTGCATCTCAAGTTATGTGGTAAATCTCTTAAGCAAGTGGCGAAGCTTCTAGATACGTGGGTAGACTCAAAACATGGAAGGTGTGTGTGAATAAAATTCTAGAGACGTGTAAAAACCGTTACGTGTGCCCAGGTGCTTGGTTGGGTGTGATTGGGGTGTGAGTAGGAGGTCACTTTAACAAGTGTATATTGCTCTAATCAGAACTTTTTTTTTGATTATGGATGTGTTATGTATGGGTCAGCCTCACCGGCGGTCTTAAAACCCCCAGACAGAGTTCAAGCTCAGGTACTGAGGTTACATTGTGATGCTATTAAATCATCTCCAATTTCAGCAAGACTGGTAGAAATGTTCCAACTACACAGCTACTGTTCGCAATGGTTATTTGGTTAACGCAGGAAGACATAAAGTTGATCATCCAGTATTAACAACACTGAGTGTTGGGAGCACTGCTTTCATAGGTGGATGGGAAATGAATGAACACAAGATCTTGGGTTGTTTAATGTGGAATATGGGCCCAGTGTGCCCCTTTCCGACACTCCTCCATGGAATTTCCCTCTGCCTGCGGCTGATCTGGGACCTCAGGAAAAGATCAGAGTCAGTAATTGTTCTATCAGTGGCACAGGAAGTCTAGCAATAACTGCAAGGGAGAGATAACGGATTCTTACATATCTTCACAGATGGTTCAAAAGATCACATGGCAGGTCGTTCAGTGTCCCTGTTTGTTTCAGGTGACTATCAGGACAAGATTATCAAGGGAAGAGATGCAAGTATTGGACATCCTAGGCTGAATAATTCCTTGTTCAGGATTAATACGCATAATCCCAGGATTTGTAGGGAGAGCACTTGTCAAGAAACGGTGCAGCATTTACTATTTGAATGCAGTTCCTATATAAGGTGCAAAGGAAATTGCCGGATTGAGATCTTAGGACAGACATGGACAGCTGTTTAAGACTGAAGTTTAAGTTTGTTAGATCACTGACATTGTAATGTATACAAGTGTGTATCTGACTTTCTGAAAAGCTTTAAACTTTTTAATATTATGAGTTTTTTTTGGGGGGGAGGGGTGGCATTTAGCGGCTAGACTTCTGGTCTCTTTGCCTCACACTCAAACTCAGTAGGTGGCGGTGATGCACCTCATGCTGGCCCACCACCACCACTCAACTTTACAAGAAGATTTACTGGAAATGATGAGGAAAAGGACACAAACAGGAGGCAAAAGAATTCATTCCTCAGCCTCGATGACTGGCTTGCTTGTCCATAACGCGATGGAAAGTCCTTCTGGTTTATGAGAATCGGACCTGTGTTTGACAATCCTTTGTCATCTGTAAGCCGGACATCTTGCGTTTAAGTTAGAAATCCTAAAGTTTCAAGTGTGTGTCAAGAATTATTTGGCTAAAATTTCACTGCTTAAACTACTTTTTTTCAGCTGGGAGTATCCTCTCCTTGCTAGTGAGGGGGGGACCCTGCACTCAAACAGTGGGTATTGGCAACTAGACTTCCCTGTAGAGACCAGATAGGGAGGTAAACATGTGAAGACGAGTGGGGGGAGGGGGCTTCTTCACTCAGAGTGTGGAATAAGCTGCCAGTGGTTTGATTTCAACATTATAGAGAAGTTTGGATAAGTACATTGATTGGAGAACATGGTCTAGCAGCAAGTTATTAACACTATTCAGAATAACAATTTCCCATGGACTAGATGGGCTGAAGGGCCAGTTTCTGTACTATAATACTGATTTTAAAACTGTATTTGAAGTGCAGGTTGATGCAGTATAACCTTCCAATAGTAAGTGACATCCACTGCCTCTCCTTTGTCCACCCTGCTTGTTACCTCACTGAAGAATTCCAACAGATTCGTCAGGGAAGATTTCCTTTTACAGAAACCATGCTGACTTTGAATTATTAGTCTCCAAGTACCTCGAAACCTCTCCTTAAAATTGGCCACCAACTCCTTCCCAGCCACTGAGGTTAACTGGCCGATAATTTCCTTTCTTTTGTCTTCCTCTCTTCTTAAGGAGTGGAGTGACATTTGCATTTTCCAGTCCAGGACTGAGCCAGAATCAAGTGACCTCTTCAGCCCCCTCTGTCAGGACTCTGGGATGTAGTCCATCTGGTCCAGGGTGACTTATCCACCTTCAGACCTTTCAGTCTGCCTAGCACTTTTTCCTCTGTAATAGCAATGGCACACGCCTGCTCCCCGACTCTCACGGACCCCTAGCATACAGCTAGTATCTTCCACAGTGAAGAATAAAGCAAAGTACTTCCGCCATTTCTGTGTCCCCCATTATTACCTTGCCAGCAGCATTTTCCAGTGGTCGGTTATCTACTCTCCCCTCCCTTAAAAGTTCCTAGTATCCTGCTTTATATTATCAGCTCGTTTGCCCTCATATTTCATCTTTTCCCTTCTTATAACTTTTTTAGTTGCATTTTGTTGGATTTTTAAAGCTTCCCAATCATCCAACTTCCTACTCACCTTTGCTACCTTATATGGTCTTTCCTTGGCTTTTATGCAGTCACGTCATCCCCGTTTACCTCGCCCTGCCATTTGAGAGCAACTTCCTCTGCGGGACACGTCTATCCTGTGCCTTGTGAACTATTCTCTGAAACTTCAGCCACCTCTGCTCTGAGTCATCCTACCAGTACCCCCTACAACCCACCTGGGCAAACTCCTCTCTCGTGCCTCTGTAATTCCCTTCGTTCCACTGCAATACTGATACATGTGACTTATGCTTCTCCCTCTCAAATTGCCATACAAATTCAATCACATTATAAACAGGGCGTTATAAGCATTGCTTTATGTTTAGCTGACTAATAAAATCAGGGCTATTACACAACACCCAATCAAAGATAACCTTTCCCCTAGTCAGCTTGAGCACACGGTGTTCTAAAACGTCATCTCGTAGGCATCAAATAAATTCCCCCTCTTGCGATCCAATACCAACTTGATTTTCCCAATCCCCTTGCATATTGAAGTCCCCCTTTACAATCGTGTCGTCACCCTTACTACATGTCCTTTCCAGCTCCCTCTGCAATCTCAACCCCACATCTTGGCTACTATTTGGAGGCCTATGTATGTTTCCCATAATGGTTTTTTCACCTTTGCAGTTTTTTAACTCCACCCACAAAGATTCGACATTCTCTGACCCTATGTCACCTCTTCTAAAGATATAATTCCAGCTCTTACCCACAGAGCCACACCACTGCCTTTGCCTTCCTGCCTGTCCTTTCAATACAACGTACATCCCTTTTGATGTTTAGCTCCCAACTACGGCCTTCTTTCAGCCATGAATCAGTGATGCCCACAACAACATACAATCTCTAACTGCGCCATGGCAACCACCTTATTCTGAACGCTACGCGCGTTTAAATACAGCACCTTCAGTCCTGCATTCTTCACCCTCATGAATTTTGCCTCTATCTGCAGTTGTACCCAATCGTTGGCCTGTCCTTCCTTACATTTATGTTACATATTACATCATCTACTTGTAAACCGGCTGGCTCATCCTCAGCTCTATCATCCTGGTTCCCATCTCCCTGCCATATTAGTCTAAACCACTCCCAACAGCTCCCTGCAAGGATATTGGTCCCCCTCGGAGTCAAGTGCAGCCTGTCCCAATACAAGGAGGATTAGGTCCCATGGCTCAGGATTAAGTTGGGAGGACTTGTGGACCTGGTACTCTTGAAGGAACGTGAGGTTAAGGCTAGAGGTAGAGCTGTCAGAAGTCAGGAACTGTCAAGAAACATTGATTTGATGTTGAGTGGAGTCAGGGCCAAAGTAAATTTATTATAAAACTATGTACAGTCGGCCCTCCTTATCTGCAGGGGATTGGTTCCGAGATCCCCCGCGGATACCAAAATACGCGGATGCTCAAGTCCCTTATTTAATCTGGCTCAGTGCGGTGGTCTTTAAGACCCAGCGGAACCCCGGACTTTAGTGCGGTGGATATTAGGACCTGGCGGTGCAGCTCTGAATCCGTGATTATTTTCTGTTCACGAAAATAATCACGATCACGATTGAAAATAAGGTGGAAGTAATAAAGCAATCGGAAAGAGGCGAAACACCATCGGTCATTGGAAAAGCTTTAGGCTACAGTCGGTCAACGATCAGAACAATTTTAATGGAGCATGTGAAAGGCCCTGCCCCAATGAAAGCTACATTTATTACTAAGCAACGCAGTGGTTTAATTATTGAAATACGTATGTTTCTTAAGTGTTTTATATGCGTAGAAAGGTAAAATATGTTCTATATACTAAGAAAAATGTTTGACTGACACTAAATAATACCGGATGTACCTGTTCCAACTTCAAATCCGACTTAAAGACGGACTCAGGAATGGAACTCATTCATAACCCGGGGACTGCCTGTACTTTAAGTCATTTCTAGATTACTTATAATACCTAATACAATGTAAATGCTATGTAAGTAGTTGTTATACTGTATTGTTTAGGGAATAATGACAAGAAAAAATAGTCTGTACATGCTCAAACAACAAGTGCTGGAGAGAGAACTTCCGGGTTTTCCCGATCCACGGTTGGTTGAATCCGCGCATGTGGAATCCGCGGATAAGGAGGGCCGACTGTACATGTTACCGTATACTATCTAGAGATTCAGTTTCTTGTAAACATTTATGGGAATTTAAATACAATAATGAAAAATTATACATAATGAGACTGACAAAAATGTGCAGAGAAGACAAATGGTGCAATATATAAAAGAATATTGAGAGCATGAGTTAGAGGCTTCGGAAGTGAGCCTGTAACTTGTGGCACACAGAAAACGCTGGAGGGATTCAGCAGGCCAGGAGGCATCCACGGAGAGGAACGAACAGCTGACGTTTTGGGCCGAGACCCTACAGGTTGTGAAATCCGTTCAGTGTTGAGGTGAGGGAGGTTATCCAAGCCAGTTCAGGATGGCTGTTCCTGAACCTAGTGGGACGCAAGGCTCCCCCCGTACCTCCTCCCCGATGGCAATAAGAGCCAGGAGGAAGTGCGTGGGGGAGAGCCAGTGTCTGCCATCGTCGACAATCACACCAACCTTGTCAATGGTTCAGTCACAAGATCAGGGTCAGGGTCAACAGAATAAAACATTACAAGTTCAGAGGGGAGGGTGCAAGAGTGAGCAAGCAGGGTACATTTATCAGTTCGTTGAGACTTACCACAGAGTTTCCTCCTGTAATACGCAAGAATAACAATGAGAACCAAGACGACAATGGGGATAATCACGAATGCCAGATAACTGCCTGAAAAGGAAAGGAGGTTCCGGTTATTGACGCCAACACCTTTGTAACAGCAGTGGAGTTGTTAAACACGTGGAGAAGGTACTCACTTCCCGTTGCTGTCGGACTAACTTCAGCTTTACTCTTCCCGCACTCAGTGTCTGAAGTCGGTGTGCAGTTCTTGGTGATCTCACCCTCTGGGCAGCTGGAAGATGAGATGGAATCACAGGGTTGTTCATCGGGTGCAAGGTGTTGGCCAGCGAGAACAATTCAGCAAAGAGGAAGGAGGCAAGGGCAGTGGAAACGGGCAGAGGGAAAGGTCTTTACTCTTGCCGCGTGAGCATTTTGCAGGCTGATTCTCGCTGAGGGATCGCTTAATCAGAGCGTGATTAACCGAACGTGGGCATAGTGAGATTTCTGCTGATGATCTACTAAACCTGAAATGGCTTTCAGACAAGAAGCTGCTTATTATGTAAACTCACAGGCTTGCAGGAGGAACAGCCTGTGGGTCTGCTGGTCTGGCTTATCTGCTTGGACGGGTTTGAACCCGTCCAAGTCGGAAACTATCCAGACGGCAAATCTGGGTGCTAGAGCCATAAAGCAATTATGCTTGTAGCCTTGGGTCCCGTCCAATGAGAAGCTGATACAGGGGCCAGTCAGATGAGCTTGGGTCCCAGCCAATGAGAAGCTGATACAGGGGCCAGTCAGATGAGCTTGGGTCCCAGCCAATGAGAAGCTGATACAGGAGCTAGTCAGATGAGCTTGGGTCCCATCCAATGAGAAGCTGATATAGGCCAGTCAGAGCTTCAGTCACATCCAATGAGAAGCTGATAGAGAGGTCAGTCAGATGAGCTTGAGTCACATCCAATCAGAAGCTGATACAGGGGTCAGTCAGATGAGCTTGAGCCACATCCAATCAGAAGCTGATACAGGGTTCAGTCAGATGAGCTTGAATCACATCCAATCAGAAGCTGATACAGGGATCAGTCAGATGAGCTTGAATCACATCCAATCAGAAGCTGATACAGGGATCAGTCAGATGAGCTTGAATCACATCCAATCAGAAGCTGATACAGGGATCAGTCAGATGAGCTTGGGTCCCAACCAATGAGAAGCTGATGTAGGGGTCAGTCAGATGATCTTGACCCAATGAAACTAAAGCAGAGTTTGATCTGACAACAGGAGCAAGGATGGAGAAATTTGGGAGTACAGGGAGCGACCAACCAGAAGTGGATGGAGGTTACATCGGGACCAAGAAGAACGCCTGGCTAGCATAGACTTGTTTCCCTAGGTGTTACCTTTACTATTCTTTGACAAAGTTTTGTAAATTTATGTGTTTGCTACCTGAGTAATACAAGTACTGTCAGTAGATACAGACTCTACTTGATATTGTTGCGGTCTAACACCTTAAAGGCTTTCTTCAATACCGACCCATGCTGATGTTGGCCTATGTGTGCATGCTGGGAGGTAAGGAACTGGTCCCAGCAAACACGTGCTTGGGGATCACGTAAGCTGGTTTATTTGAGTCTAACCAATCTTGGGAAGTTTTTCCAGGAAATTACCAGGAGAGTTAATGAAGGAAAGGCAGCAGACGTTGTCTACGTGGACTTTAGCAAGGCACTTGACAAAGTCCTGCATGGGAGACTAGTCACCCAGAAGGTGACTTGCATTCAGGATGAGGTAGTAAATTGGATTCAACATTGCCTTAGTGGGAGAAGTCAGAGGGTGGTGGTAAATGGTTGCTCTCTGTCTGGAGGCCTGTGACTACTGGAATGTCCCAGGGGTCGGTGCTGGGTTCGTTGTTTGTCATCTATATCAATAACTTGGATGATAATGTAATAAATTGAATCAGCCAAGTTTGGGGGGGCTTAATGGACAGGAGGGAAGGCCATCATCAATGCTTGCAGCAGGATCTGGACCAGACGGGAAAACGGTCTGAAAATGGGCAGATGGAATTTAATGCAGACAAGTGTGGGGTGTGACACTTTGGGGGAACTAGCCAGGGTAGGGCTTACACAGTGACCAGCAGGCCACCGAGGAGTGCGGTGGAACAGAAGGATCTGGGAATACAGAGCCATAATTTCTTGAAAGTGGTGTTGCAGGTAAATGGGCTCGTAAAGAAAGCTTTTGGCACATTGGCCTTCGTAAATCAATGTATCGGGTAAGGGAGACGGGATGTTATGTTGAAGACATTGGTGAGGCCTAATTTGGAGTATTGGGTGCAGTTCTGATCACCTACATATGGGAAAGATATCAAAGACTTGACAGAGATTGATCTAAGAGGGTTGAAAGAGTGCAGAGAAAATTTACAAGGATGATGCCAGGACCTGAGGACCCAAGTTATAGGGTAAGGCTAAATAGGTGAGGACTTTATACGCAGACTAAAGTGCTACAGTTACTGAGAAAGTGCAGTGCGGATAGTCAATAAGGCGCAAGGTCACAACGAGGTAGATTCGGGTCAAGAGCCCATCCTGTCGCCCTGGGGAGAAGTTTATGGTCTTATGACGCAGGGGTAGAAGCTGTCCTTGAGCCTGGTGGTACATGCTTTCAGGCATTTGTATCTTCTGCCCGATGGTACAGTTGGCACGAGCAAGCAGAGTCTTACTGTTATAAATCAGGTTGTGGTGGGAGTGTCTGCAGGCCAAAGGCCAGTGTCACTAACCCCTAGGGCAGGGTCACAAGGGTGTCACACCGTAAAGATTATTTGTACCGAACAACTGAAATGCACGCTGTCCGTTCATATTGGAGATGGATATTACTTACCGGGATTTACATTTCTGGCACACTTCACAGGCCTGATCAGGGACGCAGAAGGAACCAGCTCGACACTCGCACACCGTGTCCGTCCGCGGGGTGCAAGGGGACACCTGCCACTGATCTGTAGAGAGAGAGGGAGAGTGACACACCCACACGATGGGAAATTACCGATCCACACGTCAGTCCAGGGACACCTGCGGGCGAGGATGGAAGCTGGCTGGAATCTCACGGGTCTGGCGGGCAGGGGGAGCAAGTGAGTTTGCCTCACCAGGGATAGGGAGTTGACCATTCAGAGGCCCCTCCCTTATTTGAAAACAACACAAAACACCTTATAAATCAAGTCTACGAGTTATTTACACTCAAGTACAAGGGGGATATTTGAGTAAGTTTTTCACACAGAGAGTGTGGAATGCACTGCCAGCGACGGTGCTGGAGGCGGATACAATGGGGTCTTTTAAGACCCTCTTAGATAGGTACGTGGAGCTTAGAAATACAGAGGGCTATGCGTTAGGGAAATTCTAGGCAGTTTCTAGAGTAGGTTACATGGTCGGCACAACATTGTGGGCCGAAGGGCCTGTAATGTGATGTAGGTTTCTATGCTTCTAAATTAAAATACAATTGTACAATCAATTCCTGGGGAGGGGGGGGGCACCCCCTCCATTGTAGGATGACTCCCATATGTTCCCTCTCCCCAAGGGTACCTAGCCACCGATGTAACCCCCGAGAGTGAGAGTCACGCAGTCAGTTTGGGCAGGCCTGTCAACTGGGCCCAAGGCCCAGGAGCAGGCCGACCAGGAGAATCCCTGAGCAACCCCCCCCATAGATCAGGAGTGCGGGGCTGAAGCGTAGTCAAAACAGGGGCTGCAACTTCTCAACCTCCGTATAAATACAGACTTAAATACCCCCAATGACTTGGTCTGCACAGCCATCTGTGGCAACGAGTTCCACAGATTCACCACCCTCTGGCTAAAGAATTTTTTCCTCATCTCTGTTCTAAGACTGTACCCCCGGTACTCGTCTCCCCCACTACGGGAAATATCCTCTCCACATCCACTCTATGTAAGCCTTTGAATATTCAATAGGCCTCCGGCACTCCACCTCTCTGGGAAGGTCAGAGGCCCAGGAGATCTCCAGATCTCCTCGGAACCCAATGGCCTCCAGCAGGCCACTCGGATTCCGTAGAGACGGCCCCTACAGGCAAACCCCCTTCTGCTAGTAACCCCCCCCCAATCCTTTCCCCAGCGGATATCTGTTTATGAGCGCACCACCCCGACGGAGGGGCAAGTCCATCCCCTTAGATTATCCTCATATGTCAACCTAGAGGGCACAGACTCACAAACTCAAGGGAGACACAGAGACAGAGAGAGACTCTTTCCTCTGACAGCCCTGAGCCCCCTGACAGTTCCTGATCTTCAGATTCAGCGGACTCGCCTTTTTTTCTGCCGACGTGGGTAGTTCTAACCTCAATTTCAGAGGAGTTAATATTCCTCAGCACCGGATCTTCCCACGGCTCCTCCAAGCCCTCGCTGAGCCATCCTGCCATCCAGGTTAGGTCTAAGGGAAACCACAGGCTCTTTCTCCCGTGAGAGAGAGGCCTGGAGCTGTTCCTCCTTCCTCATAGCCTCCTGCCCTTTACCTCAACCCGCCCCTCCTCGCCATTGTCGCAGACGTGGCGAAACGGAAGAAATTACCGTCAAAGATGAAACTCTTGCTCCTCCCTCCTTCCTCGTCACTGGTCTCCAGGATTTGTATCCGAAAAGAGAAACCAACCTTGTCCAGAGAGCTGGCGAGGTGCCGCCGCTCCCACAATGCGACCCTCTCTCGGTGTTGCCCCCTCTCACCCTCAGCACCGCTCCTCCCACCGTGCACTATGAACCCAACGTTTGTGGCCATTTTTCAAACACTGCCCGGTCCTAGAGTCAGGAGCAACTCAAGAAGCCAGTGTCAACACGTAGCCGTAGAGAGACGGCGTGGAGGGTTGGGGAAGTGACGTGAAGTTTTCACAGCAACCGATGACCAGCACCCAGATGCCAGAAGAACATTCAACCACGTTGCCTACCTTTCCGACAAGTCTGGCAAGGCAGACACTTCTCCAGCCCGTTCTCCCACTTGGTGTACTCCTCCCCCGCCACGCAGGGCTGGCAATTCGCACTCTCCAGGTTCTTCTGACAATGCGCGGCCACACGAGTCCCTGCAATCACAGGGCAGGCTGTCAGTCGGCACGCCCAGGCAGGCCGAGGGAGACGTGGCGGGTACCAATCGCCAGAGAATGGTCTGCCCTGTTGTGGCCACAAGCGGGCATCTGCGCCCGACCAATGAACTCAGCGAGTCTGTGGGGGCCACGCCAGCGAAGGTGGCACAGCAGCGCAGGGGGTCACTGTAATGCTTCACAGTGCCAGCGTGCGGAGTTCAATTCCTGCCGCTGCCTGTAACGGGCTCGTACCTCTAGATGGAACAGTTTCCACCCAGATTTCAGAGACACAAGGGTCCGGAAGTTATGGGCAATGCTACGTTGGTGCTAGAAACTGGGCTGGCCCCCCTGTGCGGCCCTTGGATCGTGTTAGCCATTGATGCAAAGCACTGATTTGCTGTATGTTTGACACAAAGCTAATCAAACCTAGCTATTTATTACAAATGGGTGGCCGGGCGGAAAGTAGAGAATCCAGTCCTGAATGGTTCTGGGTCTCCTATCCCGTCCCTTCAGATCTGGGACCACGGGACTCTTTCTGAGCCACAAGGGTTCAGAATTCAAGTTTATTTATCGAAACATGTTGCTTGCATTCACAGCCTCCCGACCCTAGGAGGGGTATAGATCAGGCAAATGCAAGCAGGCTTTCTCCCCCACTGCGTTGTCATGGGTCAAGGGTGAAAGGCAAAATGTTTGATGGGAATGTGAGGGGCAGATTCTGCCCCCAGGGCGATGGAGATGTGGAACAAGCCGCCAGCAAGAAGTGGGGGACAGCAGCTTGATTGTAACATGCAAGAGAAATTTGGACAGGTACACGTAGGAGTATGGAGGGCCATGGTCAGGATTCAAGTGGATGGGACTGGAATAGTTTGGCATGGACTAGATGGGCTGAAGGGCCTGTTTGTCATGCTCTGAAACTCAAAGCAGTGAAGAACCTGGTCACAAATTTCAGGCGGAACTCGGACCTGACCTGATCAGCCAAGCAATAGGAGCTGCTCTCCTGAAGGAGACGTTAAGGTGTTGTTGTGGGGAAACGGCAGGACCGATGTTAGGCTCATCAGGAGTCAAAATTGGCAACGCACGGATCAGGGCACTGGGCCAAGACCAGTCCAGGCCTTGCCTCTGCTCCTGAACCAGCAGTGCAACCTGTCCGTACAAGAGCAGAGTGGTGCGTTCAACAACCGCAGAACCTCAGCCTACCTGCGGGGCATTTTTTACAGCACAGGTGACTCCTCACAGCGTAATATTCCTCCGTGATGCAGTGAGAACTTCGGCTGGTCCAGTTGCGATAACTTCCATGGATCACTTCTCTCTTCACAGGGCCTCCGTGTTCAGTGGGACCCACAGACAGCCCTACAACAAAACACTGAACAGAACAGCAAGGATTAACACAAGATTCTGCAGATGCCGGAAATCCAGAGCAACCACACACACACACAAGCTGACGGAGTGGGAAAGGTTGCAACAGGTGCTTCACAAGGGTGGTATTTAAGCCTTGTGATGCACGATGGAGAGCTGAAGGAAGATGCAGGGGAACTTCTTCAGCCCTTTAACCTTTCCAAGGATCAACTTGGATCACCATATGCATCCATGGCCACTTTATCACCTACTCCTCAAAACTCAGCGCTGCTGTAGTCCGTCCACTTCAAGGTTCAAACCATGCAAGCAGAGACCTTCCACACGCCACAGTTACGACGTGTGGTTATTTGAGTTACTGTCGCCTTCCTGTCAGCTTGAACCCCTCAAGCCATTCTCCTCTGGCTTCTCTCATTTTCAAAGTGTTTTTGCCCACAGAACTGCCACTCACTAGATCTTTTTTGTTTCTCGCACCATTCTCAGTAAACTCCACAGACTGTCCTACTTGAAAATCCCAGGAGGTCAGCAGTTTCAGAGATACTCAAACCACCCCATCTGGCACCAACGATCACCCCACTGTCTAAGCCACTTGGATCAGACATTTCTTCCCCATTCTGATGTTTAGCCTGAACAACGACTGAACCTCTTGACCATGCCTGCGTGCTTTTATGCAGAGTTGTTTGACGACTGGCTGATCAGATGTTTGCATTAGCGTACAGAGACCTCCTCATGACTGGGTGGTAGACAACAGTGTGTCCAAGCGCCAAAGGCAAGAGAAGCGGCCATACAAAAACCGCCTCAGCGCATCACGAAAATCCTAGATGAACCACACCAATTACTAGAAATTTTCAGCTGCTGGGAATACCTCTCATTTACACTTCCCCTTTCTTTGTGGAACCACAACAGCTCCAGACACATCAGCTGACACTTAGGGGAGGGAAACCATTCCTACCCAGCCTAGCCAAGTGCACGCCTTCCGCAGCTGATGCTCAACACCAGAACCCGAGGCCATCTGACCCACAGTAACAAAGTCTCTCCTAACCCTGTTCAACCCCCAACCTCTCCCACCTCTGGGAGGAGCCTGGGATACAGGCACAGCAGCTGTAGGTCAGTCAGCCGAAATTCAAAGCAACCGTGAACGTCCATCTGGCTCTCCCGTCGATGCTGCTCTCCAGTGTTCGCTTGTTCCCAGAAAGGCAAGCTGAATCGCCTTCATCTGCGGCTGACCCAGAGAGAGAGAGATGAGGAACTGCTGTGAGCTTGTTCTCGCAGAAACGTGGCTCACAACATCCAAGCACCATTAATTTTCAGGCCATGCCACTCAGACACGTGCTATTATTGTTTTTCGTGACCGTGTGGTCTGTGTGACCGTCGGCACTATGTTTTGCACCTGGGGCCCCGGAGGAACAAGGCTTCATTTAGCTGTGTACGTCAGTATGGTTGAACGACAATTAAACTTGAACTTGAACCATATTCCTGCTCACCCCCCACACCCTTTGATGTTTCTCGTGTGCGGACATCCATCCACCACCTAATATTCAAGGTCATGGTCATCACCATCTTGTGGAAAAGAGAGTTACACCACCTTTCCAGTGAAGTTACTGATCTCAGATCCAAATGTCTTCCTCAATAGCCTGACACTATGACCCGTGACCTCTAGTTATTTCACACTCATTATTTATTGATATCTGCATTTACACAGTCTGCTGTCCATTGATCCTGTTTACAGTTACTGTTCTATAGATTTGCTAAGAATGACCACAGACAAAGAATCTCAGGGTCGTAGGTGGTGATGCGTATGTAGTCTGATAATAAATTTTACTTTGACTTTGACAGTCGGGTAGCACAGTCGGGTTGCCCCGGCGACCTGTGTTCAATTCCTGCCGCTGTCTGTAAGGAGTCTGCCCGTTCTTCCTGTAGATGACTGGGTTTCCCCCCACATCCCGGAGACGTACGGGCGAGGGTTAGTAAGCTGGGGATGAGTTACGTTGGCGCTGTACGCGTGGTGACACTTGCAGGCTGCCCCTGGCACATCCTCGGATTGCGTTAGCTGTTGGCGCAAACGAGGCAGTTCACTGCACGTCTGGGTGTAACCGCGACAGGCAGGGCATCCCGCCTGGAAACTACCCTCTCCCTCCTATGCGGAATAGCCCCGTACAACGTGTCCCCAAGTTTCAGAGTCACCAAAAAGTACAGCGCAGAGACAGGCCGTTCGGCCCATCCAGTCCATGCTGAACCATTTAAACTGCCTTCCCGCACTGGGACCACAGCTCTCCATACCCCTACTGCCCGTGTACCTACCCAAACTTCTCCTCCTGTGCATTTCAGCACCAACACTGCCTTCCCATAACTCGGCATTCTGCAGACCGCAGTGAACTGTGCCCAGCACATCACGGGCCTACCCCTCCCTACCCTCGGAGTATCTACCTCAGGCACTGCCTCAAGAAGGCGACATCTAGCAAACCACCCAGGCCATGCTGTCCTCTCACAGCTACCGTCGGGCAGGCAGTACAGAATACTGAAATGCTTCCCTTCTGAATGCTGCTTTCGTGACACTGCACATCTGTGAACACCTTAAAGATTTAAATTTAAATTTAAATTCACCACACCTTAAAGATTAAAATTTTACCACACCTTTAAAGATTTAAATCACATATAGTGTAATGCATCAGTTGCTTCGACGACCAACACTGTTCGGGGAGGTGCTGGGACAGCCAACATAACATGCCCACACATCCTGCTTTCTGCGAAGGCTGAGGAAAGTCCATCTCCCACCCTCCATCCTCATCACATTCTACAGGGGTTGTATTGAGAGCATCCTGAGCAGCTGCATCACTGCCTGGTTCGGAAATTGCACCATTTCGGATCGCAAGACCCTGCAGTTGATAGAGGTCAACTGAGAAGATCATCGGGATCTCTCTTCCCACCATCACGGACATTTACACTACACGCTGCATCCGCAAAGCAAACAGCATTATGAAGGACCCCATGCACCCCTCATACAAACTCTTCTCCCTCCTGCTGTCTGGGAAAAGGCACCAAAGCATTCGGGATCTCACGACCAGACTATGTAACATATAGCTATCAGACTCCTCAATACCCAGAGCCTGGACTGACACCTTGCCCTATTGTCCTGTTTATTATTTATTGTAATGCCTGCACTGTTTTGTGCACTTTATGCAGTCCAATGTAGGTTTCTAGTCTAGTGTAGTTTTTTTCTGTGTTGTTTTTTACGTAGTTCAATCTAGTTCTTGTACTGTGTCATGTAACACCATGGTCCTGAACAAAACGTTGTCTCATTTTTACTATGCACTGTACCAGCAGTTATGGTCAAAATGTTAATAAAAGTGACTTGACTTACTAACCCTAACCCATACATTTTTGGAAATTGCAGACATGTACGTGTTCAAATGACAATAAACTCAACTTCAATTCTTCTAAACCTCAGTAAAAAAGGAGTACTTGACCCCTTCTCTCCTAACTCAACCCCTCTATCCGACTGGGAACCCCTCTGGTGAACCCTCACTACATTCATACCCTTTCCCAGACGAGAAGGCCAAAACTGAACACAATATTTCCTGTAGTGGGCGGACAGTTTTTGTTTTTTCTGTACTTCAAAGCTCTGCCAGCATTCCATTTGCCTTCTCAGCACCTGCTTTTCCTGCACATTTGCTTTCAACAACTGGTCTAACAAGGCAGGCAGATTTCTACTGAACATCTCAGGCTGTTTTATTTTAATTCATTCTTGTGGTGGTTAAAAAAATGATCTATCTGCTCCAATCCTCTGTTGACACACCCTTCCTCGCATTCCTGACGCCCACCCGCTCTTCAGCATTCCTCCAGTCCCGGGCAAGGACTCCCACCCCCACCCCCAAAGACCTGAACATGATTCCAGAACCAGCGTGCAGCACGATTAGTGCAGGGTGGAAGTGTCGGCCAATCACGACTCTCTCATGTGACACCGGTGCCCGATACCTTTGAAATTCCAGTCCGACAGGGTGACAGCGAGCGTTCCCTCGAGGTATGGCATGTTCCCTCGCCAGGAGTAGCACTGCTTTACTCCGCAGGGAGTTCCACTGCTCGAGACACAAGTGTGCGGACAACTTGCGTGTCCAAGTACCGTTCCTGTTCCTGGGTCAGGAGGAGGAAATTGGTCCCAAGCAGAATTTCAGATTTGCAGCCAACTACTAAAAGCTGCCCTGCTATAACATGAGTGCAATAGACGATTCTGCCCTTCATGCCTGTTCCGATGCCTCTGAAAGGCAGCATCCACCATCCAGGGCATGTCCTCTCCCCATGACTACCGCCAGGGAGGAGGGAGCCACATTCAATGCTTCTTCCCCTCCGCCACCAGATTTCTGAATGATCCATGAGCCCATGAGAGGTCCACGAATGGCCATCATCTTCACCTTGATCGCCCTGCTTTGCATTGTTCATTTCAAAGGTCAGAGAAATGTATACAATATACATCCTGAAATTCTTTTCCTTCGCAAACATCCACGAAAACAGGGGAGTACCCCAAAGAATGAATGACAGTTAAATGTTAGAACACCAAAGCCCCCTCCAGCTCCCCCCTCCCACGCACAAGCAACAGTAAAGCAATGATCCCCACTTGCCCACCAGCAAAAAACATCGGCGCCCCCCCACCGAGCACTGAAACGTTCAGCAAAGCATCAATAAAGACACAGACTTGCAGGACCTCAAAGACCACTCGTTCACCCGGCATTCGACATACCACAGACTCTCTCTCTCTCCCCCTAATAAGGGAAAAAGACAGGGGGCAAGAGAAGTTTGTACAGTTGTTGGACTAGTGCAGTCAGATGCCAAGGGGAACGGGGAAGAACACATTCAATCTCCAACATTTCAGAAATCCCAAAACTTCTATAGGTGACTCAGCAGATGATATTTACCGCAATCCTATCTAAACCACTGCATCTCTGAGCCTTGCAATGAGTTCCAATCTTGCTGTCTTGAACCCTTTTGACTGTTATTCATAATAGTACCACAATGTTCTACTCACATTATTTTGCATATTATGCAGATTATAACAAATATCTCAGTGAAGTTTGTGGATGATGTAAATAAAAGCGATGTGAAGATCTGTGCAGGGGCAGGTAGTGTTCAGGAAGCAGGGAGCCTGCAGAAGGAATTAGACAGATTAGGAGAACAGGCAAAGAAGTGGCGGATGGAATATAGAGTGGGGAAGTGTATGGTCATGAACTTCGGTAGAATGATTAAAGGCACAGAATATTTTCTAAATTCAGAAATCTGAGGTGCGAAGTTTGGAGTCCTGGTGTATGACTCCCTAAAGGGTAACTTGTAGGCTGAGCTGGTGGTAAGGAAGGGAAAGGCAACATTCATTTAGAGAGGATTAGGATATAAAAACAATCACCACGGGTGATTATTTATCCCTCTCAATCCCATTTTCCTGCCTTCTCCCCGTAACCTTTGACGCTCTTACTAATCAAGAGGCTTCGCTTTACGTATATCCAATGACTTGGTCTGTGACAATGAACTCCACAGATTCACCACCCTCTGGCTAAAGAAACTCCTCATCTCTGTCCTACTGCGATCTACTTCTATTCTGAGGCTGTGCCCTCTGGCCCTAGACTCTCCCCCCCACTCTCCTCTCCACATTCACCTCTTCAATATCCCTGCACAGCAAATACTTTCTAAAGCGTTGCCTCCTCGGAATCGTTTTTTTTGATTATGATGGACTGCTTTTAGCTGAACACAAACATAATTTCAGATTAAAAAACACAAAATGCTGGCAGAACTCAGCAGGCCAGACAGCATCTATGGGAAGAGGTAATAACGACGTTTTGGGCCAAAACCCTTCATCAGGAGGAGTTATTTATTTATTTATTTTTAAAAATTTATTTCCAGCATCTGCAGATTCACTTGTGTTGCCTATAATTTCAGATTACTTGTTATCACGTAAGAACTTGGAGAAACTAAAAATTAGCTTTTATTGAATATAATGTGTTTAATTGTATATCGGTACTGACACTTCGCAATAGTTCAGCTAAGCTAAAACTTGTTTTGTTGATGATTTTCATTCGTACTCAGTGATTGAGGCTTCTCGTTTAAGTGTCCAACAATAATCAGCCAGTATTGATGGATTCCAGTTGCCCTGGTATCTTTTCTCCATGACCGCAACGTCCTGGTGAAACCTCTCACCGTGCTCGTCACTGACAGCCCAAGATTTGCAGGGAAGAAGTCTAAACGGGAATGCAGAAAATGAATCTTTAGTGACACGTTGCACTTCATGGTTTTGTAGCTTGAAACGTGTCGTCAACCAGCTGCACCTAGTTTGGTTTTCTGTAGTTGCTAAGAAAATTTTCAACAGCACCCTTCAATGCCTTCCATGTAATTTTCTCCAGTCCCATTAAAATTTTGTTTTGAATTGCCTGTCATCGATGACCTGTTTGATTTGCGCACCAACATAAATGCCTTCCATAATCTTGGCATCATTTATTCCGGGAAGCATCTGTCTCAAATATTGAAACCCTTCACGGACATTTCCGTGCCTGGAGATGGCAGGGCTTAACCTGGTCGTTCTGATTTTGCTTTCGACAAACTCAAGACTCTGACCAGGTCATTCGACTCGGACCGAGTTATCGGATGAGGCTCACTCGACAGAGAGGGTATCAGTGTTGGCTCGAGCACCATGTCATCTTCAGTTGCCCCCATGTCTCTGGTGGCTTCAGCACTGGAAGACTGTTGCCACGCAGCAGAAGTCACGCGGCTGACGGGAGACTGCGATGTACGACCGATTTCTTGTTTCTAAGCAGGGAAACCGGTCACACCAATCAGGCGGAATCCTTCTGCTCCCGCCATATCACCGGGAGAGTGAACAACTTTCGACTTCCGAGCGCCTCTGAGCCAAGCTCCAAGATCGCAACCAAGTGTGAGGAATGCAGGCTTTGTCTTGGTTGCCAGTTTTACAGCCATCGTAGAGCTTTCTGAAGAGCAGTCACACTCCCGCCTTTTCAGATTTAAGCATACACTCACCACAAATATAACAGGAAGTATTGCAGCTGTTGCAATACTGGCGAGTCATTTTGTCATCACAAACACTCATGAAAATATGCTTTCCACATGGAGCACACACATCAATGGGATCGCAAGCTGACAAACATGTAAACACAACGCACAGAGCGATGAGCGTGAGATGCTTTTACAGCCTTTCTAAAACCCGCCCTGCCCAAGCAGACTGAAACAAGATAGAAAACTTTTCAGCTTACATTGTGGGCACCATTTTAATTGGGCAAACACGAGGAAATCTGCAGATGCTGGAAATTCAAGCAACACACACAATATGCTGGTGGAACACAGCAGGCCAGGCAGCATCTATAGGGAGAAGCGCTGTCGACGTTTCGGGCCGAGACCCTTCGTCAGGACTAACCGAAAGGAAAGATAGTAAGAGATTTGAAAGTAGTGGGGGGAGGGGGAAATGCGAAATGATGGGAGAAGACTGGAGGGGGTGGGATGAAGCTAAGAGCTGGAAAGGTGATTGGCAAAAGGGATACAGAGCTGGAGAAGGGAAAGGATCATGGGACGGGAGGTCTCAGGAGAAAGAAGGGGGGGGGGAACACCAGAGGGAGATGGAGAACAGGCAAACAACTAAATATGTCAGGGATGGGGTAAGAAGGGGAGGAGGGGCATTAACGGAAGTTAGAGAAGTCAATGTTCATGTCATCAGGTTGGAGGCTACCCAGCCGGTATATAAGGTGTTGTTCCTCCAACCTGAGTTTGGATTCATTTTGACAATAGAGGAGGCCATGGATAGACATATCAGAATGGGAATGGGACGTGGAATTAAAATGAGTGGCCACACATTTTAGTTCCACATCCCATTCCCATTCTGATATGTCTCGGTCCGCCAGATAAAGCAGGATCTCCCAGTGGCCACACATTTTAATTCCACGTCCTATTCCCATTCTGATATGTCTATCCATGGCCTCCTCTATTGTCAAAATGAATCCAAACTCAGGTTGGAGGAACAACACCTTATATACCGGCTGGGTAGCCTCCAACCTGATGGCATGAACATTGACTTCTCTAACTTCCGTTAATGCCCCTCCTCCCCTTCTTACCCCATCCCTGACATATTTAGTTGTTTGCCTGTTCTCCATCTCCCTCTGGTGCTTCCCCCTTTCTTTCTCCTGAGGCCTCCAGTCCCATGATCCTTTCCCTTCTCCAGCTCTGTATCACTTCCGCCAATCACCTTTCCAGCTCTTAGCTTCATCCCACCCCCTCTGGTCTTCTCCTATCATTTCGCATTTCCCCCTCCCCCCACTACTTTCAAATCTCTTACTATCTCTCCTTTTGGTTAGTCCTGACGAAGGGTCTGGGCCCGAAACGTCGACAGTGCTTCTCCCTATAGATGCTGCCTGACCTGCTGTGTTCCACCAGCATTTTGTGTGTGTTGTTGTACCACTTTAATTGACTTAAATTTTGAATTGAAATAACAAATATAGGGTTTTTTTAAAAATGGTGCTTAATAGGGATTTTCATGATCAGCAGCCCAAAATCCGTAAGATACACCCAAAAGTATTCAGGAGACAAAATCTTTGTTGTCCAGTGTATTCAGCAAGTTTCAATCAGATCCTCCCTCAGTCTTCTAAACTCCAGCAAATACAGGCCCAGATATGAGGCCCAAAACAGCTCGGAGGACTCCAAATGTGGTTAACCAAACCCTCAGCATTTCATCTTGTTTTTATATTCTAGTCCTCTTGAAGTGAGTGTTGCTTTTGCCTTCACCAGCTCAGCCTGCAAGTTAACCTTTAGGGAATCCCACGCCAGGACTCCAAAGTAACTTTGCACCACAGATTTCTTTATTTTACTCCCCATTCAGAAAATACTCTGTGCCTTTAATCATTCTACCGAAGTTCATGACCATACACTTCCCAACTCTATATCCCATCTGCCATTTCTTTGTCCATTCTCCTAATCTGTTTAATTTCTTCTGCCGGCTCCCTACTTCCTCAATATTACCTGGCCCTCCACATAGCTTCATATCGGCCGCAAACTTGGCTTTTTTTTTTAAAACATCATCCTCAAACTTCAATGAGATATCTATTATAATCTTCATAATATGCACAATAATGTGAATAAAGCACTGTGGAATTATTCGGAATAATATCTTAACAGTAAAGAAAATCTTTCAGTGCAACAGGAAAATCCCGAGTGTGTGGGACCATTGGAATTAACCACTGGGATTTATTGCAGATAAGAGAGAGAATCTGACGTGTGTTAATGTGACCACATGGCTTCCAGGAGCTCCAAAAGGAATGATGCCAAGAATTATCCCATTTTTCCTCTTTAATAAACTCATTTCAACTTTAAAGGAAAGTCACGAGGAGGGTGGAAATTCCCAGCAGTGATCCAAAGATTTCAAAGCCGATTTTTTTTTAAAAAAAAGCTTCCCTTGATTAAGGCATAGAAAGAATTTCAGCTCAACCATTGACATATGAAAAACAGCACTTTTCAATCAAACAATTCGTAAAATACTTTTGTCAGGAAGATTGCACAAAATTACCTTTGATGGAGGTTGGCATCTGTCTGCCGTGGTTGGTTGAGGATTAATTATTCAGTGGAAACTTCCTGGCACATTTTACAGTACATGGGAACGGGCCCATTTTAGATGCCGGGGAGGGGTGCAGTGGGGGTTGAGGGAAGGGACAGCCTCAAATTTAACTTCACCCAATGTACATCCCTTAGAACTGCCCCTCCCACATTGTGACTCTCCCTTAGTACTACCCCTCCCAGTGTGAACCTCCCTCAGTACTGCCCACCCACACTTGACCCTCCCTCAGTAAAGCCCCTCCCTCAATGCCATGCATAAAGACGTTACTTTAATTCACCTCAGGAGAACACCTCAGGAATGTGCAGAAGGAAATGCAAGTGTGTGTGTGTGTGTGTGACAGAGAGAGAGAGAGAGAGAGAGAGACTGTACCCCATGGAGAGTCTGTGTGTGTGTGTGTGTGAGAGAGAGAGACTGTACCCCATGGAGAGTGTGTGTGTGTGGGAGACTATAGAGAGAGAGAGAGAGGAGGAGAGTGTGTGTGTGTGTGTGTGTGTGCCTCGAGGATGCACCCTCCCACCGTCAAAATGGCTGAAGGGAACTCTTGGTCGTGCAGGAAAACCGACAGCTTCTACTCCTCTGCGTTCTGTGTGCGTGCTACTCTCCCTTCCATTGCAATGAGCAAGTGTGCGGCTCAGACCAGACCCCATGTCGCCTCGGAGTGAACCTCATTGCTTCCAAGCAACTCGCAAACAGGGAGGGGCCAGAAGTGGACTGAGAGATAATTGTACTGAGGATCACCAAAGCTGATCAACACCTTCACCAGTACCTTATCAGTTCCTGTCAGTCACTTTACGTGCGGACACCCCCGTGCCTTGTGTCACATGTACATATAATCAGTCCATATATGTAAACTACATTATGTGTTTATATTTACTGGGTTCTTATTATTATTGCGTTCTTTATCTTACTGTGTTCTTTATTGTGCTGCATCGGATCCGGAGTAACAATTATCTCATTCTCCTACAACTTGTGTCCTGGAAATTATATCTTACTTGGTTACTAGGGAGCTTAAGGAAAGAACCAATAGGAGATGGTGAGCATAATACGGTGGAATTCGCCCTGCAGTTTGAGAAGGAGAAGCTAAAAGTTAGATGAATCCATGTTACACTGGAGTAAAGGGAATTACAGAGGCATGAGAGAGGAACTGGCCAAAATTGACTGGAAGGGAACACTGGCAGGGACGATGGTGCAGCAGTAATGGCTGGAATGTCTGGATATATACATCCCGAAGATGAATAAGTATTCTAAAGGCAGGATAACACAACCATGGCTAACAAGAGAAGCCAACATAAAAGCCCTCATTGCTGGGAGGAAAAGCTCTGTTCAACGCAGGCTGGCACTTCCATTGTACCCTGGATAACGGACCACCTGACTGGCAGACCACAGTATGTACGGCTTCAGAGCTGTGTGCCAGATATGGCTAGAAGCAGCAATAGGGTCCCACTGGGGACCGCAGAAGCTCCCTTCCTGTTTACACTGTATACCTCGGACTTTAGATACAACACTGAGTCATGTCTTCCACAGGAAGTCGCTGATGACTCAGATAGGTGGGGGAGGGGTGGGTAGCATTGAGGAAGCAGAGAGGCTACAGGAAGACTTAGATGAGGAGAACGGGCAAAGGAGAGCCAGATGGAATACAGTATTGGGAAGTGTATGGTCATGGACTTTGGTAAAAGAAATTAAAAGTATAGAGAAAATTCAAAAATCTGAAGGACAAAGGGACTTGGGAATCCTCACGCAGGATTCCCTCAAGGTTAACTTGCAGGTTGAGTCTGTGGTGAGGAAGGCCAATGCCGTGTTAGCATTCATTTACAAGAATATACAAGCAAGGATGTACTGTTGAGGCTTTACAAAGCACTGGTGAGGCCTGACTTGTGAGCAGCTTTGGCCCGCTGATCTAACCAAGGATGTGCTGACGTTGGAGCGGGCTGAAAGGAGGTTTTTGCAAAAATTATTCCAAGATTGAAAGGCTTGTCATATGAGAAGCATTTGATGGGTCTGGGCCTCTCCTTACTGGAATTCAGAAGAATGGGGAGGGCGGTGGAATCTAATTGAAACCTATCGAGGTGAAAGGCCTCGATAGAGTTGATGTGCAGTCGATGTTTCCTATGGTGGGGGAGTCTAAGACCAGAGGACACAGACTCAGAGGAAAGGGGCGTCCTTTTAGAACGGAGGTGAGGAGGAATTTCATTTGCCAGAGCGTGGTGAATCTGTGGAATTCATTGTCACAGGCAGCTGTGGGGGCCACAGGCAGAGGTTGATAGATTCTTGATTAGTCAGGGCCTGAAGGGATATGGGGCGGAGGCAGGAGAATGGAGCTGAGAGGGAAAATGGATCAGCCATGATGAAATGGTGGAGCTGACTCGATGGGCCAAATGGCCTGACTCAGCTCCTATATCTTATGGTCTAAAGTAATGGTTACACTATCAGGCTAGAGGCTAACCAGATGGAATTTTGAGATACTACTCCCCGAACCTGAATTTGGCCGCCTCGTAACTAGTCCATGGACCTGCATGTGGGACGGGGGGTGGGAAGCAGAATTAAAATGCATCGCCTCCAGGAAGTACCAGCTTTGGTGGTGCCCAACAAAGTGGTCCCCCAATCTGCACCAGTTCTTACCAACTAAGTTAATAAAGAACAAAATGGGCAAGACGGTGGAGCACCTCCCTCATAGCCCCAGAGACCCAGGTTCGATTCCCACCTCAGATGCGTCTGCATGGAATTTACACATTCTCCCTGTTCCCCTGCCCAGGCACTTCGAGCACCCCCCTATCCCAAAGACCGGCTGCCAATAAACTGACCTTTGGCAACATTCACTTCCGTGTGGAATAAAAAAATCAACAAATGGTGAAGTTGGGCCCTGCGGAGGAACAAACACGGCAAGGTAGCATAGCAGTCAGCGTGAATTTGTTACAGCACCAACCACCCAGGTTCAATACCCAGCGCTGTCTGTAAGGAGTTTACACGTTCTGCCCGCAACTGCGTGGCTTTCCTCCGGGTGCTCTGGTTTCCTCCCACAGTCCAGAGCCGAGCAGGTGGGGGTTAGTAAACCGTGGGCACGCTGCGAAGCGAGGCGGTACCCGTGACAACAACCCTTGTTAACCTGATTTGCTTCCGTGGTGACATGGCTATATTTGATCTGCACACGAATTTACTGATACAATACAGTACAGCCAAAGATCAAAGCGTAAACAATCAAAGTAGATCGGATACAAAGATACAGATCTGTTCTGTCAGATTAGTCATGAATTGGAAATGGCGCAGGCCGGGTAATCAGCATACTATCTCAGGCGTTCAGTAACAAAAACACCCATTTCCCAGTATATAAGCCTTTCCAACTGTGGCTCTCACATGATGAAAAACACTTGTCTGTCACAGGACAGTAGCCAGAATAACCTGAGCTGCACAGTCAGGAAATGTGACAGCGGCAAGCTGGTCACATAGTGATAAACAGCAGCCGCCTGATCAATGTTAGCTTCAGACAGGGAGAGTTGGGGGAAGCACACAATCGTCCTCGTCGAGGGACGAGCAGAGGAAAGGGCGGGCGGCTTCAAGCTCCAGAACGTCAACATTGAACCATCCCGAAGCTGATGCAATCAGGAAAAGCCACGTCAGCAGCTGCACTTGTGTTTGGGAGCTTGAGAAGATGTGGTACGTCTAGCGAATATCTTACAGGCGCCTCGTGCAGAGCTTTGCCATTGGTCGCCTCACAGTCTGGTACGGCAGGATCGCAAAATGGCTGCAGAGCTGTAGCCTCCCCACATCGAGAACGTCTTCAGAAAGTGATGTCTTGTGATCACACACACACACACTCTCTCTCACACACACACACTCTCTCTCACACACACACACTCACACTCTCTCTCACACACACACACTCACACTCTCTCTCTCACACACACTCTCACACTCACTCACACTCTCTCTCACACTCTCTCTCACACACACACACACACAATTAGGGCCCACAGCTCACTAATCCTAGCCGCAGACCTTTACAATGTAAAGGACCTCGAGGAAATGCACACAATCACAGGGAGAACATGCCAATTCCTTACAGGTAGCAACAGGAACTGACCCCCACCCCCCCCCCCCGCAATCAGTGATCGCTGGCATTGTAAAGTGTCATGCTAACCTCGACACTCACAGATATAGGACTACATGGACAGGAGGAGTTCAGAGGGATATGTGCCCAGCAGAGGCAAATGGGAGGCGGGTTGGTCTGAAGGGCCTATTTTCCTATGCCCAACATTGAAAACATAATTTCTATTTATTAACGTGAGATCACGTTGTGTTTCTTTTTACCCCTTACCTCACCTGCCCATCACCTCCCTCTGCTGCCTCTCCTCTTTCCCTTTCTCCCATCCTCTCCTGTCAGATTTCTCCTCCTTCATCCCATTACCTCTTCCACCTCTCACCTCCCAGCTTCTCTCTTCATCCCTCCACCCAACCTCCCTTCCCCCTCACCTGGTCTCAACTATTACCTGTCAGCTGGTACCCCCCCTCCACCTTCTTTTTCTGGCTTCTGCCCCCTCCCTTTCCATTCCCAGTGAAGGATCTTGGCCCAAAGCATCTCCATTGATGCAGCACGACCTGCTGAGTTTCTCTGCTATTTTGTGTGTGGCCTATGTCAGGCTGTTGTTCATCGACTAAAGCTCAGCATTCCCACAATCATGATTGAGATGTTGCAGAACCTGGTCCCTCTGTACCCCCTCTGCAATTGGATCCTCGACTTCCTAACCGGAAGACCACAATCTGTGCAGATTGGTGATAACATCTCCTCCTCACTGACGATCAACACTGGTGCACCTCAGGGGTGTGTGCTTAGCCCGCTGCTCTACTCTCTCTATGCCCATGACTGTGTGGCTAGGCATAGCTTAAATACCATTTATAAATTTGCTGATGATATAACCATTGTTGGTAGAATCTCAGATGTTGGCAAGAGGGCGTACAGGAGTGAGATATGCCAACTAGTGGAGTGGTGTCGCTCAACGTCAGTAAGACAAAAGAGCTGATTGTGGACTTCAGGAAGGGTAAGACGAAGGAACACGTACCAATCCTCACAGAGGGATCAGAAGTGGAGAGAGTGAGCAGCTTCAAGTTCCCAGGTGTCAGGATCTCTGAGGATCTAACCTGGTCCCAATATATCGATGTAGTCATAAAGAAGGCAAGACAGCTATACTTCATTAGGAGTTTGAAGAGATTTGGCATGTGAACAAATACACTCAAAAACCTCTACAGATGTACTGTGGGGAGCATTCTGACAGGCTGCATCACTGTCTGGTATTGGGGGGGGGGGTGCTGCAGAGGGTTGTAGATTTAGTCGGCTCCATCTTGGGCACCAGCCTACAAAGTACCCAGGACATCTTCAAGGAGCGGTGTCTCAGAAAGGCAGCGTCCATTATTAAGGACCTCCAGCACCCAGGGCATGCCCTTTTCTCACTGTTACCATCAGGCAGGAGATACAGAAGCCTGAAGGCACACACTCAGCGATTCAGGAACAGCTTCTTCCCCTCTGCCACCCAATTCCTGAATGGACATTGAACCCATGAACACTCCCTCACTTTTTTAATATGTATTATTTCTGTTTTTTGCACAATTTTTAATCTATTCAATAGACATATACTGTAATTGATTACTTATTTTTTTCTCTTCTTCTAGATTATGTATTGCATTGAACTGCTGCTGCTAAGTTAACAAAACACGCCGGTGATAGTAAATCTGATTCTTATTCTGATGGGTGTTTTCGATTGCATTTGAATGAAGTGTTTGATCAAACGTGAGTCAGAGATTATGAACGATGTTGCCACATCCAGAAATAAAAGGGACAGAAAACCCTGCAGTGAGGGAGGGCCGGCGTTCCTGAACACAGGTAAAAATATTCGCTCACATTCCTTAGTGATGACACACTCAATACGAGCTCCAAATCCTACCGAGATGCTGCTGTAAAAATCGCTAAACTTTAACAGACCGGGCGTTTTCTCTCTGGAGGGAAGGAAGACGAGATGTGACTTGAAGGAGGCGTGAAAGATGGAATGGGGCAAAGAGCGAGTGTGTTGGAAAGCAGGCATTTGGCCATTTAGACTGTTTCTCTCTTTATGACACGGGTTATCTGTTTCCCACAAGGACCGTAGACCGCACGACACTCGAGCAGAATGAGGGCATTTGCCCCATCGAATCTGCCCTCATTCTTCTAGGCAGTGAGTACAGGCCTAGACCCCTGAAACGCTCCTCACACATTAACCCTTTCATTCCCGGGATCATTCTCACGAGCCTCCTCTGGACCATATGACACGAGCAGAATAAGGCCATTTGAAGTCTGATTTATTATCTCTCTCAACCCCATTCTCTTGCCTTCCCCCCGAACCTTTGATGCCTTTAATAATCAAGAACCTCCAATTTACATATACCCAATGACTTGCCCTACATAAATAATTTCCATAAATCTAAAGATTAGCATTCTTTGTCACACCCTCTCCTTTCAGAGACTGGCAGGAACTACACCGCGATCAGTGACGGCCAGCGCTGTAAATACAGTCGGCCCTCCTTATCCGCAAGGGTTTGGTTCTGGGACCCCTCACGGATACCAAAAAACACAGATGCTCAAGTCCCTCATTCAACCTGTCTCAATGAGGTGGACCCAGCGGAACCTCAGACCTTATTTAACGCATCTCACTGCAGTGGACATTAGGACCCGGCAGCGATGCTCTGAATCCGCAGTGTTTCTGTTCACGAATCACGATTGAAAATAAAGTGGAAATAATAAAGTGATTGGAAAGAGGTGAAAAGCCATCGGTCATCGGAAAAGCGTTAGGCTACGTCGGTCAACGATTGGAACAATTTTAAAGGATAAAGTGAGAAAGGCCCTGCCCCGATGAAAGCTACAATTATTACTAAGCAACACAGTGAATTAATTATTGGGTTTTGAGTTTTTGATCCTCCACATCAACCTGGCACGGAAGGAGAGCGCACTCAATAGCGGTCTGTCACTGGACTGAACCCGGGAACTTCTGTTCCCAAGCCCGGCGCTGAAACATACGTTCTTAAGTGTTTTATATGCATAGAAAGGTAAAATATATACTATATACCAAGACAAACGTTTGACTAACTGACACTAAATTATACCAGATGTACCTGTTCCGACTTAGTAAGACAACTTCCAATTTTTTCGATCCCGATCCATGATAACCCACACACATCCTCCCGTATACTTTAAATCATCTCTAGGTTACTTGTAATACCTAATACAATGTAAATGCTATGTAAAATAGTTGTTATACTGCATTGTTTAGGGAATAATGACAAGAAAAATAGTCTGTACTTGCTCGAACAACAAGTGCTGGAAGAGCACTTCTGGGTTTTCTCGATTCGCAGATGCAGAATACACGGATAAGGAGGGCCGACTGTAATCGTACTGACCGCTGGGCCACAATCTGTCAGCCCCCCTCACTGAATATACTGACCTTCCCAGCCACCGGGGGTGGGGGAGCATGGCGCAGCAGCTGGTCAGGCTGCAGGCTCACTGTGCTAGCGATCCCAACCTCCGGCGCTGTCTGTGCGGAGTTTGCACGTTCTCCCTGTGACCGTGTGGATCTCCCCCAAGTGCTCCAGTTCCCCCCCACCCCACCTCCCAGGACAGTAAATTAACTTAGCAAGGCGCCCGTAGTGTACAAGTGAGGGCTGGAACTTGAGGGAGCAAATAATAAGAGTAAAATTTTTTTTAAAGATTATTTTGAATTGGTAATTGATGATTGGCACAGAGTCAGTGATCCTGTGCTCTGTTCCCCCATTGCTATCTCCTTATTGGGTTAAAGATCAGCTTTATTCACCAGATACATTTACACGTATCAGGAATTTGCTGTGGCACTACAAACGAAGTTCAACAATTATAAAGAATAAGGAATTATATTTTAAAAAAACAAGTTAGAGGTTAAAGTGTGGATAAGGAATAAAATGTGCGTTTTAAAAAAAAAAGTAAAAGAGATTTCTCCGCGAAAGTCGCTCGCCTCTGGACGCCATTACAGCACACTCAGTTAGTGGAATTCATTGCCCCGGCCGCTGCGGAGCGTGGACATACTTAAAGCGGAGGGTGATGGGCTCTTGATGCGCAAGGGTGTCAAAGGTCACAGGGAGAAGGCATGGGATTGGGGTTCAGAGGCAAAATAAACCAGCCACGATGGGATGGCGGAGCAGACTAGATGGGCTGAATGGCCTAATTCTGCTCCTATGCCTTATGGTCTTGCGGTAGTAAAGGTTCACTTATTGTCAAAATTCTTCTTCTCCGGGTGGCCAAGAAACCAGGAAAGAAAGGGAAAGGCAGCACGACCATCAGCCCCCAAAACCCCCTCCCCTCCCCGCACAAAAAATGAACAAAATGGAACAGGTACATCAACCCCCAAATCCCTCCTCCCACTCAAAAAAAAACAAACAAAATGGAACAGGTACATTAACCCCCCCCAATCCCTCCTCCTGCACAAAATAAGATATTGCCCCTTCAGGGCAGAGAGGTACAGAAACCTCTTCACCCAGGGGGTGGTAAACCTTTGTAACTCTCCACCATGTTGGTATATTGGAATATCTGTGCACTCCTAATGCTACTGTGACACTGTAATTTCCTTTGGGATCAATAAAATATCTATCTATATATTAATACGCTCTTATTATAAGAATTATTAGGTAATATGTATTAATTTCTGGTCCTCCGGTCGGGATTCTGAGATGACCCCTGGTTTAGACTCCCCAGCCAGAAGGAAGATGCCACTGAGAATGCCATTTGGCCACTGAGACCCAGAGCTTGTGCAAGCGGAGAGTGATAGACACGGCCAGTCCATCACACAAACCAGCCTCCCTTCCACTGACTCTATCTACGCTTCCCACCGCCTCGGGAAAGGAGCCAACATGATCAAAGCCCGCCCCTCTCCGCGCCGGGGTAACGCACCGCTTTCCAGCGCCCGCCGCAGTCCGCAGGGAACCCGCACCCCCCTCCCGCGTGACGGGGGCTTCCTCCTCCCACATTCCAAAGACGCGTAGCTCGGGGTTATTAGGCGTGCCACATTGCCCCCCCCCCCACCCACACCCCCACACAGCTTGTTGCTGACACAAACAACACGCTTTCACCGCAAGTTCCGATGGATCCGCGAGGAGTGAAGTTCATCTTTAAAAGAAGGTCAACTAAACAGCCACCATTACCAGACTCTTAAATGAATCTCTCGTCCACTAAAATATTGACTATACCACGTCATTACACTTTCTCTGTAACCCTCTATTCTGCATATTCAAGTTGTCTTTTTACACTTGTTTATATTAATACGAACTTGCACAGTTTTGCATATTAGCTGTCCCTTGGCCTTTGTTCACGTGTCGTTTTTCACAGATTCTATTGCTTTTCTTTATCTTCCTGTAAATGCCTGCTAATGAACCTCGGGGGGAGTATACGGTGACATGTACGTACTTTGATAATAGATTTTTTTTAACTTGACCGCGGAGAGTATGGATGGCGTGCAAAACAAAGGTTTTTTTCACAGTACGCGTCCATAATAAACCAGTATCACACCAGCTCCAGAGCGGGGCGAGGGTGGGCGGAGGGGCGTGGGAGGGGGGATGCTGGAAGGAAGCCAGATCCAAGGAAATCAATGGGCTCCTTTGATCGGAAGGAAATTAAGGTTCTGTGTAGATCCATTCTTTTCCCCGAAAGGCAGAGTTTCATTCCAGGCGTTTTCCCGTCTTGATCAGGGCACCCTCCACGCGTTCAGAGATGTATCCAGAATGCCAGATTTTTATTTAGAGATTCACTCCGCCCACTGGACCGATTAACCTGCTATCCCACACATCTTTGGAACGCAGGGAGAAACCCACGCGGTTACGGGGGGAGCACGTATGAATCCCTCACAAACGGCGACAAGGATTGAACCTGGCTCACCGGTTCCGGGAAGCGTTTACGCTAACCGGTACGTTGTCGTGCCACCCCAGAATTAGTTATAGCACACCACACAGTATAGTTTTCTTTGTACACAGGAGGCGGCGAGAAAAATCAAAAATCCGAGGACCTGGGAGCCCCTAAAGGTTAATTTGCGGTTGAGTCAGTGATGAGGAAGGCAAATGCAATGTTAGCGTTCATTTGGGGGGGGAGAGCTCGAGTAGAAAGGCAAGGCTGTAATGTTGAGGCACTGGTGAGGCATCACTTGGAGTACCGTCAGCCGTTTTTGGGCCCTCGGTTGGTGATAGGGGTCTAGACAGAGAGGATGTTTCCCATGTGGGGGAGTCTAGGACCAGACGGCACAGCTTCAGTGTAGAAGGGCGCCCGTTTAGAACAGAGATGAGGAATTCCTACAGCCAGACGGTGGTGAATCTGTGGAATTTACCTGAGGAGGTCAAGTGTATTTAAGGCAGAGGTTGACAGGTTCTTCATTAGACAGGTCAGGAAAGGTTAGAGGGAGAAAGCAGGAGGCTGGGGTTGAGAGGATGATGGACTGAAGGGGTTAATTCTGCTCCCACGTCTTGCACAACAAACTGGGACCAGTCTTCCTTCCAGTACTACACTTCAACAGTCCACAGGTTAGCAGCGATGAAACTTAACTGTATTCTCTCACCTCTGGCCAAAAAACCACAAGGGGGATTTTTATTTTAACACAAACAAAATGCTGAAGGATCTCAGCAGGGGAATAAAGAGTCAACATCTCAGGCCAGGGCTCTCTCTGAAGACTGGAAAGGAAGGGGGAAGAAGCCAGAATAAGAAGGGAGGGGAAGGTACAAGCTGGAAGGAGATAGGTGAAGGGGGAAGGTAGGTGGGTGGCATTTTAAAATTAGTTTTAATATATTGATTCAAAGCTTCACAGAGTGGGCCAACGTTTAACTGCCCGTCTCTAGTTAGAGTCAAAAGTCTAACAACAGCACCGTATAAAGCTCACTTGAGCCTGGTGGAGTGTGTTCTTGGGCTTTTGCATCTTCTGCCTTACGGGGAGAAGGCAGGAGAATGGGGTCGAGAGGAATACTAAACCAGACTCGATGGGCTGAATGGCCTGAGCATGGAAAAGAGAATGCTTGGGGTCTCTGATTACACTGGCTGCTTTGCTGAGGAAGCGAGAAGAGTGTAGACACCCCCGAGTGTGACACCGAGTGTAGACACCCCCGAGTGTGACACCGAGTGTAGACACCCCCGAGTGTGACACCGAGTGTAGACACATCCGAGTGTGACACCGAGTGTAGACACCCCCGAGTGTGACACCGAGTGTAGACACATCCGAGTGTGACACCGAGTGTAGACACCCCCGAGTGTGACACCGAGTGTAGACACATCCGAGTGTGACACCGTGTAGACACATCCGAGTGTGACACCGAGTGTAGACACCCCCGAGTGACACCGAGTGTAGACACATCCGAGTGTGACACCGAGTGTAGACACCCCCGAGTGTGACACCGAGTGTAGACACATCCGAGTGTGACACCGAGTGTAGACACCCCCGAGTGTGACACCGAGTGTAGACACACCCGAGTGTGACACCGAGTGTAGACACTCCTCTCCGAGGGGAAGTTGGTTACCGTGATGCGTCCGCAGCTCTGCAATTTCCTGTTACTGTGGAAGCCACACTGCACCCAGAGGAAATGCTTTCTATTGCTCTTCAATAACAAAAACAAAGCCATTGTGAGTTTTCCAGGACTCGATTCATCAAAGGAAACAGCAGCTCCTAATGAAGTGGCCACTCAGCCTGCGTTCATGGTCTTCTGCTGCTGTAGCCCATCCACTTCAAGGTCCAACGTATTGGGAGCCCGAGGAGATTTGGTTTGTCACCCAGGACTAGCAAATCTCTACAGATGTGCCGTGGAGAACATCACCGTCTGGTACGGAGGGGCCAATGCAGGGGATCCAAAAACAGAAGCTGCAGCCAACTCCATCACGGGGGAAAAGAATCGCCTCGCCACCATTGAGGACATCTTCAAAAGGAGGCATCCTTCATTAACCACCAAGGGCATGCCCTCTACTCCACCATCAACTTTCCGAACGGTCCACGAGTAGACCCACGCTATTTACACTCCCCTTTTCCACTACTTATTTAATTTATTGTAATTTATAGTATTTATGTCGTTTGTTTCTGAACTCAGCAGGTCAGGCAGCAACTATGGAGGAGAATGTTTCCTAAACGAAAGGAAGAGGGCAGAAGCCAGGGTAAGTAGGTGGGGAGGGGGAAAGAGCACCAGACTAGAGGTGATGGGTCAACAGTGAGACTCCCTCACTGAACTCCCACAATAAAAACATATTTAGGACCTGTTTAACAACTAGTACAGTAACATCAACTGAGGTCACGTGACAGCAATCCCTAATTACACAATTCAATTTCATACCAATGTGCCTTCTGAATTTGCATGTGGTCACTGACAAACAACTGAGTCAACCACGTAACACTTTCAGAAGTTCAAAACAAGCAAGAAGCTCCTTCCGGGGCCTTGGTTTTCCACACCCACTCCCCTAGGGTCGCCTCCCTCCCTCTGCCACACAGTAAATGCAAAACAACGAACCACAAATCAAAGTTAGGTGAGCAATCTCCTGTGGAAACAAACCCCGAACCGACGCTGGTCTGAGGGATAACTGTCAGGCCGCTCTTTCAGCGCCTGGGTAGTGGGAGAAACTAAGACAGGTCCCGCCGCTCATTTACCAACCCCTTGTTGCATTTCTGCTTTGGAACAATAACTACCAATTTAATAAATAAATTGCTAAAACACTATTAATGTTTACATTATTAAATTAATAAAACTGTATGATTTAAATTATACTGTTAAATTTACTGAACAGTAACTGCTATTCCAAAATCATTTTTCCTACAAAGCACTTTACTTTTTAACCATATAACCACATAACAATTACAGAACGGAAACAGGCCATCTCCTCCCACTGGCCCGCACTCAGCCCATAACCCTCCATTCCTTTCCTGTCCATATACCTATCCAATTTTACTTTAAATGACAATATCGAACCTAAAGCTTGCTTTTCTACTCTTTTTGACTCAGATCAAACTCAGCGATCTTGCCATTGAGCTGGAAACCGCCAAACTACTGTCCGATTCTCGCTGTAATGCTAGTCCATGAGTTGCACTGCGATGCTACCGCAGAAACAACACATTTCACTACGTCTGTCATACTTAATTCAAATTCTGTGGTTCGGAAACGGAAATCTTCCTTCCACCTGCATGTGACATTATGTGACTATTACACAAAACGGCGAATCGGTGTGGGGAAACCATTCAGCCCATTTCTCCTGCTTGCCCATTCATTTACGGCACAAGTGGCGTTCTGGGCGCCATTTTCCTGCGCTATCCTTCGGTTCTATTTATGATCCCGAACTTAGTTTTGCCCCAGCCCCAACACTGACACGGCGAGCCGTGGTCCCGGCCTCCCTGTGTCAGGGAAAAAGTCCGAAATTCCCATGGGATCTGACGTCCTTCCAATGTACCCCAGTACGAGTCTGATGAAATCTTTGCCGCGCTGACTGAAGCAAGGTACAATTTTCCTTTTAAGATAAGGAATACAAATCTCTGCGCAAGGTCAAGGAGTAAAATTAAAAAGTGGGGTGGGGATAGATCATGGGGGGGGGGGGAAGAAGGTCTGAGAGGGAGTGGGGGAGGGGCGGGAGAGAAGGTCCTAGAAGGATTGAGGGGAAAGCAGCGGGAATGATGTCAGGGTCCCGGCGGCGCTGGGTGAGGACCAGAGCCCCACTGAGGGGTTCGGGGAGCGGCAGAGGTCCCGCTCACAGACCGGACTCACCGGGAGAAGGAGGAGGAGGAGGTGGAGGCGGCAGTCGAGTCTCGTGCCCTGCATGGTTCCCCGGCAAAAAGAAATCTTCATCCAGGCTTCCCGAACTTCCAACACTCGAGGCGAGCAGAAGCCGCGGACGATAAACTCGAATCCGATGGGGCAAAATTAAACCTAAAAACCTCCACTCTCCCCCCCCCAAAAAAAAAACACTTTTAAAAACTTTTCCCAAAGAAACACATAAACTTCGAAGAAGTTTGTTCCAAGCCTCCTCTCAGAACTTAAAGGCGAAGTAAATGAGTCATTGGTGGGTGGAGAAAAGAAATCAGCCACTCACCGTGTCAGGGGCGGTTCTCCCATCCTCGCCGCCTCTGCCCTGTCAAGCTTCTGTGGACTGTGAGGCACAGTCCCTTCTGTCGGCACATGATCGTGATCTTCTGCAGCTGTAGCGACGAGTGTCGTGTGTTCGGATACGCACTGTTGTAACGCGAGGTTATTTGAACCAAGCCTGCCCACTCTTCTGACCTCGCCTTTGATGGTGGAGCTGCGGCTCGCTGGACGCGCTTTGATTTTTCGCGCCGCGGTCTCGGGACTCGTGCCTAAAGATCCCAGGCGACCAGCAGGTTCTGAGAAAGCTCACGCCGTCCCGTCTGGCACCAACAATCATCTCCGCGGTCAGAGTCACATTTCTTCCCCCTGTTCTGAAGTTTGGGTTTCTCGTGAAGTTTAGTCGGCAGGGACCAACCACCACGGCATTGCCGCCACCTACTGAGTTGAAATGTAGAGCAAGGAGACACGAAGTCTACTCACTAAATTCCAGCCCCCCAAAAACACAAATTAATACCAAGAAATCACATGCCTTTCAGAAAGTCAAGGCCAACGGCAGTGATATCCTTACAAGCTTTCCAAAGTGTCTGTCCCAAAGATCTTAACTCGGCAATCAGAAGTTTCCTTTGCTGCATTCAAACTATGAATGCTGCACCGTTTCTTAGCAACTGCTCTAGCTACAGATGTTCGGATCGTGCACGTTAATCCTGATCAAGGAATTATTCAACCTAGGGTGTCCGATACGTTTAAGTAATAACTTCTTCCCTCCAAGTCAGGGAGATTTACTATCACCGATTGGACCTAAACGGTTTAATTACTTTACTACGTTAATTTTAAGAAACCAAGCCATCAGTCATTTGGAGGGCTAACGGTCCCCCCTTACACACAAATTCCGTGCTCCTCCGTCCTTCATTGCTAACAGGACTTACTACATCTGTGTGTCACTCCTAACAGGGCTTATTGCTAATTTGTATGAGTAGCCAGACAAGACCCCATTTGCTTCCTACCCTGCTATCCTCGTGATTCTGTTAACCCTTAATCCTCAAGCTTAATTTTCCTCCAAATCTCCCATTTGAGTTCCCACCTTCCTCCGAATAAATCTACTCAATTTTTTTTTCCTTTCTCCAGTCCTGCTGAAAGGTTTTGGCCTGAAACGTCAACTGTTTACTCTTTTCTATAGATGCTGCCTGGCCTGCTGAGTTCCTCCAGCGTTTTGTGCGTGTTGCTTGGACTTCCAGCGTCTGCAGATTTTCTCTTGTTTGTCCATAACTTGGTGAAGTTGTAAATTAAAACTGTCAACGCCCAAAGCTGGTGGTGCAGCCTGCACTTGCTTTCTTTCAACCTTGTCCGCTTCACCTTGTGAAAGAATGTGTTCAACTGTTTCACAATGATGACAACACCCACACACCCCAGAGTGATGTTTTCCAACAAGATATAAGGAATAATTAAGCATATTATGCCCAACTGAACCTCTTCTTCTATGTCCAGCAGTTTAGACGCATCTAGGCGTATTACTGCCCTCTGCAGGATGAACAATTAATTACAACTGAGCCTCTTGACCAGGTCCTCATGCTTTTACACATTGAGTTGCTGCCACACGATTGGCTGATTAGATATTTGCATTGATGAGCAGGTGTACAAGTGGCCTCTGAGTGCCTTTATGTGTCAAAGACAATCTTAAACACCACAATGGTATCTGCCCTCCCTCAGCCACTCTCTGTGTAAGACCCACACATCTCACAGATGTAGTGATAGGGGATTCATTTGTAAGGGGAACAGACAGGAAGAAGTCCTGTGGAACGAGATTCCCGGACAGTATGTTGCCTCCTGGGTCCAGGGGCATCTTGGATCGAGTCCATGACATTCGTATCTGGGCTGGGGTGAACAGCCAGAGGGTGTGGGCCATGGACTGGTGTCACCGATGACATGGGTGGGGAGGATAACGAGGTCCTGCAAAGTGACTTCTGGGAGTTCAGTAACAGTACCTTCAGAGCCTTGATCTCAGAATTGCCACCTCTGCCACATGCTTGTGAGGCCAGACAGTTTAACACGTGGCTAAGGAGATGGTGCAGGAGGGAGGGCTCCAGATTTTTTTTTTGGATCACTGGGCTCTCTTCCAGGGAAGGTGGGACCAGTGCATAAGGGACAGTTTGCAGTTGGACTGGAGGGGGACTAATATCCTAGTGGGAAGGTCTGCTAATGCTGCATAGGGGGTGGGGGTGCGTGCTTTAAACTAGAGATGCAGGGGATGGGAACCAGAGCACAGAACAGATAGTGGGGAGAACGTTGTTAAGCCTACGTACAGAGTTAGGAACCTAAAGGTTGAGCATGGTGGGACCAATATTCTGAGCTGCATATATTTCAATGCAGGGGGTACTGTAGGAGAGGCAGGTGTGCTTAGGTCATGGATCAGTACAAGGAATTATGGACATTGTAAGACTTTGTTGCAGGAGGGGCAGGACTGGCAGCTCAGTGTGCTGGGGATCCACTGTTTTAGGTGTGAACAGAGCAGAGAGATTAAAGGGGAAGGGGTGGAAGACCTCACAGCAGTGCTCAGACAGGGCAGCTTGTCTACAGAGGCTATACTGGTGGAACTGAGGAACAAGAAAGGGAGGATCACATTAATAGGATTATATTATAGACCACCCAACAGACCGTGGGATTTAGAGGAGCAAATTTACACAGAGATCTCAGGGATTGGTGCCGGCTCCATTGTTGCTTGTCATCTACATTAACGATCTGGATGAAAATGCGACAAACTGGATCAGCAGATTTGCAGATATCACCAAGATTGGGGGCGTAGTGGACAGTGAGGGAAACTATCATGGCTCGAAGCAGGATCTGGACCAGCTGGAAAACAATGGATGGAATTTAACGCTGACAACTGTGAGGTGTTGCATTTTGGGAGGACAAACCAGGTTAGGTATAACACAGTGAGAACAGAGGGAGAATACAGATCCATAATTCCTTGAAAGTGGTGTTGCAGGTAGATAGGATCATAAAGAAAGCTTTTGGCACATTGGCCTTCGTAAATCAAAGTATGAGTACGGGAGTTGGGATGTTATGTTGAAATTGTGGAAGACGTTGGTGAGGCTTAATTTGGAGTTTTGTGGTACCTACAGCAATGATGTCAATAAGATTGAAAGAGTGCAGTTAAATTTACAAGGATGTAAATGTCAGGTTTTGAAGTCTTGAGTTATAGGGAAAGGTCAAGCAATCCCTTCTTTTGTTCCTAAACTGGTTTTTGATAGAAGCGACTCTAAAATGCTATCTTACATTTGGAATAATAAGAACCCTAGATTGAGTAAACCTTTACTGCAGAAATTTTTTTTAAAAATATGGTGGTATGTCTTTGCCAAATTTTAGAATGTATTATTGGGCAATTAATATTCAATATATTTCTTTTTGGATTCATTTCTCAGACTGTCCTTTATGGGTGGATTTGGAGAAAAACTCAGTGAAGGGGTATTCTTTGGCCTCTTTACTGGGGGCTCCTCTTCCTTTTTAGTTTTCTAAGGTTGGTAGTCGAGACCTTAATCCCATTACTAAACATATTAAGAATTTGGTTTCAGTTTCGAAGATTCTTTGAGTTTAATGATTTTGTTCTTTCTAGTAAAATCCATCTCAATTATTTTTTTAAACCATCTATTTCCAATCAGACCTTTTTAATTTGGAAAACTAAAGGAATAGTAACTTTTTTAGACTTGTTTGTGCGGAATTCTTTAATGTCTTTCACTCAGTTGTGGACAAATACGACCTATCTAATGCACACTTTAGATATTTACAAATTGGGAATTTTTAACGTAGTCTACTTCCAAATTTTTCCTCGACTTATTCACCCAATATAATAGATACTCTTTTACAGGTTAAACCATTTCAAAAAGGACTGATAGCTATAATTTTAAAATGGTTATTGAATTTGCATATGTTATCTAATGATAAAAGTAAAGCTGTGTGGGAATTGGAATTTTGAGAGTCACTCTCAGATAATCAATGGGATAAAATTTTTCATTTGGTAAATACTTCATCTATTTGTGCCCGTCATTCCTTGATACAGTTCAAGGTAGTGCATCGGGCACATATGTCAAAGGACAAATTAGCCCGTATCTTTCCCAATATTAATCCTATTTGCAACAGATGTAATATTGAGGTAACTACTTTAACTCATGTTTTGGTCTTGTATCAAGATAGATAATTTTTGGAAATAAGTCTTTAAAACTTTATCAAAAGTCTTACATTACCTCAGTATTTTCCCCCTCTTTCTGCATAATGCATTTAATTTATGAATTTGGATCTACAACCGAATTTATTTACAGCAATTTTTGGGATCACTCCATCGGAAGCAGGATAGCTTTTACAACTTTATTGGCTAGTAGAGCCATTTTGCTTAAATGGAAAGATTCCAGTCCACCTACGGCTCTTTATTGGCTTACTTCCATTGTGTCCTATTTAAGAGAAAATAAAAAGTCAGACATTTGAAACATCCTTTAAATTTGAGGAAACTGGGACCTCTTATTCAATATTTTCATATGCTTTGATTTACGGCTCTTCCACTTACCTCCTCGAAATGTTGGATTTGATCAAAAAGGTTTTCTTTTTTCTTGCTTTCACTCTGTTTGAGCTGCCCAGTTCCCTTTTTTACTTTTCTCTTTTTTTTGTTGTTTAGTGGGGTTTTTTATGTTTATTAAAATTATATGTTTCTTTCTCTTTTTTCTTCTTTTCATGGAATGATAAGAGGAGAATTGATTATCTTATTCCTTATTACACACTGTATGATCTTGATAATGTTTATTTTACCTTTTATATGAATTGTTATTGATATAGATATTTGAGATAATTCTCTTCTTGTGTATATATATGTACTCTTTTTTCAATTAATAAAAAGATTAATAAAGAAAGAAAGAGTTATGGGGAAAAGTTCAATGGGTTAGGATTTTATTCCCTGGAGCATAGGAAAATGAGGAGAGGTTTGTTAAGGGTATACAAAATTATGAGGGGTATAGATAGGGTAAATGCAAGAAGGCTTTTTCCACTGAGGTTGGGTGAGACTAGAACCAGAGGTCATGGGTTAGCAGTGAAAGGTGAAAAAGAGAAATTTGGATAGGTACTTGGATGATAGGGTTATGGAGGGCTATGGTGCCAGTGCAGGTTGATGGGAATAGGTAGATCAATAGATTGGCACAGACTAGATGGGCTGAAGGGCCTGTGATGTGCTGCTCTGTTCTATATCTCTATGTGGGAAGGAAGAGTTGGGGTGAGTTAAAAAGCCCTTCCCTCTACAGATGAGCAGGATTGCATCTAATACTCCACATGTGGTCTAACCAAATTGTTGTAGACCTACGATATGACTTCCTGACATACTCAAAGCCTGACCAATGGTGTTGTACGCCTTCATGACATAGTCAATGCCTGATCAATGGTGTTGTATGCCCTCGTGACCACCCTACCTACTTTCAGCGAGTGGTGGACCTGCACTCAACATCAGTAAGACTAAGGAATTGATTGTGGACTTCAGGAAGGGGAAGTCGGGAACACACACCAGTCCTCATCGAGGGGTCAGCAGTGCGAAGGGTGTATTTGTTCAATTTCATAGGCGTCAACATCTCTGAAGACCTATCCTGGCCCAACATATTGATGCAAGTGCTAAGAAGGCATGCCAGTGGCTATATTTCATTAGGAGTTTGAGATTTGATCCTAACATTTTAGAGAAATATTACTGGGAGGGCTATGGCTGGGTGTAGGTCAATTGGACTCTGCTTAATAATAGTTCAGCATAGACTAGATGGGCTGAAGGGCCTGTTTCTATGCTGTTGTGTTCTATGTCTCATAACGAAGGAGGGATCTCATTGAAACTGACCGAATAATGCAAGGACTAGATAGAGTGGACATGGAGAGTCCAGGACCAGAGAGCACAGCTTCAGAATAGAAGGGCGCCCCTTTACAGCAGAGATGTCAGACTTGCAGGCATCGAGCCTCTAGCCTCCAGTCCCTGGCCCAGACTCACAGAATCGATCTTTGGCCTCTATTGCCCACATCCGCCTTCAACATTCAGACTCTCTGAGTCCTGGCCTTCAACCTTCAGCTTGGCTATAAGAGGCTCACAGGGCAGGTTCTCTTTCAGTACAGAGAGTGGGAGGTGTCTGGAACAGGCTGCCAGGGAAGGTAGTAAACTCAGATAGTGCTGTTTAGTCAGGCACATGAACAGAATAAATTTATTTGCACAATTTGTCTTCTTTTGCACACTGTTTGTCCTTATTTATGTATATTTTTCCATAAATTATATTGCATTTTTTTATTTTCCAGTGAATGCTAGCAAGAAAATGAATCTCAGGGTTGTATATGGTGAAAGATACGTACTCTGTTAATAAATTTACTTTAACTTTGGAGCAGGGAGATGCAATTAGTGTAGATTGGCGTCATGGTCAACAGGAAGTCAAGGATAGGGCCCAGTTCATCGCAGGAACAGCCCTCCCCACCTCTGAGCGCATCTACAAGAAGTGCTGTCGCAGAAAAGCAGCCCCATCACCAGGAACCCCATCTAGGCCACGCTCTCTTCTCACTGCTGCCATTGGGAAGGAGGTACGGGAGCCTCAGATCCCACACCACCAGGTTCAGGAATGGTTATTGCCCCTCAACCATCAGGCTTCTGAACCAGAGGGGGGTAATTTCACTCATCCCCCCCCCCCCAACACTGAACTGATTCCACCACCTACAGTACGGGTTCACTTTCAAAGATTCTGCCACCTCATGTTCTCGATATGGGTGAAGCCTAGGTAGTTCTAAGGTGGAGGCATGTTCGGCACAGCTTTGCTGTAGGTTTTCTATGTTTCTCTCTGTTTATTTGTTATTTATTTATTACCATTATTTTGTTTTGTTTCTTTTTTATATTTGCACGCCTGTTAGTTATCTTTTGCACGTTGGTTGGTTGTGTCTTTGTTGTGTGTAGTTGTTCACCTGTTCTATTGCATTCCTTTGTACTTGCTGTGAATGCACACGAGGGAATAAATCTCAGGGTTGTACAGAAAATGGTGACATACAAATACCGTGATGATAAATTTACTTTCAGCTTTAGTCAGCGTAAGCACTGTGTACCAAATGGCCCGATCCTATTTATGCTCACCTTGTGTCAGAGGCAGAAAATCTTGCAGAAACGCGAAGAAATGCATAAATTATCTCAGTGTGGTAAATTTTAATGGACGTTGAGTTGTTATAGAACTTTAATTAAACAATCATTTGTCCATAGATAGAAGGAGATTTAAAATATTTACAAACACAGACGCGTACTCTGAGGGTGAGCCACAATAAGCTGCCCTCATTGTTCGAGCTCCTGCCCCCTTCCCCCATTCTCATTCACCACATCGGCCGGCCCTCACCGAAGGAGGCTCCCAGGCGTGTCTCGAGACCGGCCTAAGTGAGGAAAATCACCAGAGTATCTACAGGATATTTGCATGCATTTTAAGGTTTTTTCTTGAAAGGGTGCAGCTTTCCCAGCTCTCCTCAGCAGTCAAAGATTATTTCCGTGCAGCTGTGTTTATATAATCCAAGTTTCCTGGTTGCTCTTTGGTAGAGAAAATGAGTTACCGACCCTTCCCGCTCTGCTCCGGGTTGGGTTACAGACTCCAAATGCTGAGCCCAGGACAGAGGCCTCTGAGCCTGTGTTCTAGGCCTTCCTGATTTTTCTGCACTTAACATAATTATAGATAACCTGGTTTAAAATCTTCCGGCAAGACACAGCAAGTGAAGGCTCTTTTGTTTAACACGGGATGTCCAACAGCAAGCACACAAGCTGAACAAAAATGATTAAACAGCATGCAACCTACGAACATAACATGGCCCCACTGAGGTGACTCCATTTTAACATCGGGGCAAAGAGCGGACTCCATTGACATCCTTGGCCCCGAGGAGGGCAACCCCCCCCCCCCCCCGAGCCATCCAGAAACCCTTTCCCCTCTGACCCTTGCAGAGCACCTCCAGGCGCCAGTCAGCTCAATGGCCACCACCGGAGGGCTTCTGCGTTTCCAGTGGGCAGGAAGAATCATTGTGGACACCACCCACCTTGCAAACTAGCTCTTCGTAAAACTCCTCTTTGGAAAGCGTCATAGGGCTAATAAAATAAACACCACGCCTTCTTAAAAGTTTCCTCCCCCAGTTAGTCTGTTCAACAATTCTAGTGAGATCCCCACCCCCTCTTCGCCATTACACTGCACTGTAAACACTTTAAACCACATTTTATAAAGCTGTTCTCATTGTAATTACATGCTGGTATTTATACTTATTATATTCCCGGTCCATATTCTAACTTTATTCCTGTACAATTCTTTGTTCTTTGTAATTGTTGAATGTTGCGAGTCGCACCAACACGCCACAGTAAATTCCGAGTACGTTTACGGTGAATAAAGTTGATCCTCGATCCTGGATGTCCGGAGCTCCATTAAGCCTCTGACCCAAGTGAGACCCCTGGGAACTGGACAGACACAGCCCCGTTTGCAGAAGACGTGAAGTTACTCTCATTCCTCCTCCCCAACTGCCCCGGTTCCTCTGCCTGACCGGGGCATGATGTCCAGGGTGGGTAATTCAGCCAGCCACCAGCCCACCCCCCGTCCAGCTGATCTTCAGTCGTATAAAGCATCCTCTGGCGACATGCAGATACCAAATGCAGAGTCCTTCAATTGTAAATCCGGACACGGACTTGATGGACAGTACAGCCAGTCTCGCGGGCGATGGTGGTCAATTGATCCACCAATCCTTTAGGGAATCCTGCACTAGGACTCCCAAGTCCTATTTGCACCCCCAAATTCTGAATTTGCTCGCTGCTTAGAAAGCAGTCTACACCTTTATCCTTTCTACCAAAGTGCATGATCATACATTTCCCTACACTGTATTCCATCTCCCACTTCTTTACCCATTCTACTAATCTGTCCAAATCCTTCTACAGCCTCCCTGATTTCTCTACACTACCCACTCCCTGCACCTACCTTTGTATCGTCCACAAAGCTACTGATTCCATGATCCAGATCATTGATATAAGGTGCAAAGTGGAGGACCCAACACCAACCCTTGTGGAACATGACAAGGAGGAAAGGCCCCTTTTATTCCCACTCTTTGCCTTCTGCCAGTCAGCCAATCCTCTGTCCGTGCAAGAATATTTTCTTTAATACTATGGGCTCTTGATTAGCAGCTTCATGTGCTGACCTTGTCAAAGACCTTCTCATACATCTGTCAAAGGCCTTCCAGAATCCGAGCTGAGAGTTTAGACGTTGTTAGGGCAGCCCTGGTGCAGGGAGGCCTTGGACAGCTCAGTGTTGACGGTGGACAGCGGGAAGCTCTCGTACCTCTCCGAGGAGCCGCCACAGCGACACCGGTACAGCAAGGCCTTCACCTCCTTCTGGAAGTTGGCGTTGAGGAAGCCGTAGATGATGGGGTTGACGCAGGTCGACAGCATGGCCGTCAGGTGGCAGAGAGAGAAGATGAGGTTGTGGTGGCAGACAGAGATGGCCTCGTGGTCCCAGTCGAAGACGGTGTTGAAGATGGTGAGCGGCATCCAGCACAGGCCGAAGGCCACAACGATGGAGGCCAGCATGATGTTCACCCTGCAGCTGTGGCTGACCCGGCGGTTGCTGTCCCGGGGACGGTCCACCATCTCCCGCCGCCGGCGCAGGCGCAGGAAGATGCGGAAGTAGCAAGTGACCATCAGGAGCAGCGGCAGGCCGTACTGGAAGACCAGGAGACTGGTGGTGTAGGCCAGCTTCTGGCGCTCCGAGGCCCAGCGCTCGATGCAGGCCACCTGCTCGACCAGCCCCTCCGGGAGGAAGGAGATGTTGGCGTAGGGGTCGCTGGTTAGAACGTTGAAGGACACAAAGGGCAAGGAGATGAAACACCCCACCAGCCAGCTGATGGCCACTGCCAAGTAGGCGTGCCCCACCGTCGGCTTCCAGCCGGTGGGCTTGATGATGAGCTGGTGCCTCTCCAAGGCGATCAGGACCAGCGAGAGGATGGAGACGGTGATGGACGTGCTCTGGATAAACGGGGTCAGCTTGCACAGCAGGGCGCCCAGGATCCAGCGGTCCATCATGGTGTAGATGACCGTCACGGGCAGGCAAACGATGGAGATGAGGATGTCCGAACAAGACAGGTTGGCGATCAGGACGTTGGTGACGTTACGCATCTCCCGCTGCCGGGCGATGACCAGGACCAGGCAGGTGTTGCCGATGAGCCCCACCGCCATCACCGCGCTGTAGGCCATGAGCAGAAAGGTGGTGCTGCTCACAGGGTCCGAGCAGAGGGAGAAATGCTCCACCAGCAGCGACGTGTTCAACCAGGAGGCGTGCAGGAACCTCACCGTCCCGTTCAGCCGCCAGTCCATCCTTCGAAAAGCCTGGGCACGCGGCACCAGGTGGCCTTCCTCGAGGGCGATGATGTGGGGGGGGGGGGGGTGGGAGGCCTCCTCCCTCAGCCCACCCCCCTGCTCTTCGTACGCTCCAGCGTGAACGGAGGAAGGAGACAATCAGGGTCGCCCACACCTCCTCTACACCATCGGCGGCCTCCTGAGAAGGGGAAAACAAACCTGAGTCACTGCCTGATTTACCCATCGCAGAGCAGCTCAAACCAGCTACATGTCTGTGGACGGACTCTGGAATCTGCAGCCACAGCTCTTGCTCCACGCTCCCCCTTCACCTGCACACCAGGGCAATTGCCAGGAAAGCAGGGCAGCACCTCTACTTCCTTAAGAGTTTGCAGAGATTCAGCATGGCATCCGAAACTCTGACAAACTTTTACAGATGTGTAGTGGAGTATGTATCGACTGGCTGCGTCACAGCCCGGTATGGAGACACCAATCCCCTTGAATGGTAAATCCAACAAAAGGTAGTGGATACGGCCCAGTCCATCACGGGCAAAACCCTCCCCACACTGAGCACACCCACATGGAGCACTGTCGCAGGAAAGCAGCCTCCATCATCGGGGACCCCCACCACCCAGGCCATGCTCTCTTCTCACTGCTCCATGACGAAGAAGGTACAGGAGCCTCAGGACTCGCACCATTGGGATCAGGAACTGTTATTACCCCTCAACCATCAGGCTCTAGAACCAGAGGGGTAAACTTCACTTGCCCCATCATTGAAATGTTCTCTGGACTCACCTTCAAGGACTTTTAATCTCATGTTCTCGATATTTATTGCTTATTTATTTTTTATTATTATTATTATTATTATTACTATTATTTTTATTTTGTATTTGCACAGTTTGTTGTCTTGCACGTAGGTTGAATGCCCAAGTTGGTGCAGTCTTTCATTGATTCTGTTATGGTTATTATTCTATTATGGATTTATAGAGTATGTCACAAAAATGAATCTCAGGATGGTATATCGTTATCTATATGTAAGACCACAAGACCATAAGATATAGAAGCAGAATTAGGCCGTTTGGCCTGTCGCATCTGTTTGCCATTTCATCATGGCTGATCCAATTTTCCCTTCAGCCCCGGCCTCCTGCTTTCAACCCATAATTCCCTAACTAACCAAGAATCTATCGACCTCTGCCTTAAATATACATACAGACTTGGCCTCCACAACTGCCTGTGGCAAAGAATTCCACAGAATCAGTGCACTTTGGCTAAAGAAATTCCTACACATCCCCATTCTAAAAGGATGCCCCTCTATTCTGAGACTGTGTCCTCTGGTCTTAAATTCTTCCATCATAGAAAACAACCTCTCCACATCCACTCTATTAAGGCCTTTCACCATTCGATGGGTTTCAATGGGATCACCCCTCATTCTTCTGAATTCCAGTGATGATGCACCATCAATAACTCACTCTGAGATGTAAGAAGTGAGTTATCGGCTTTTATTGACTGGAAGAATGAACAACACAACATCCTGGAGAATGAGGGCCGGCCTCAGGCCTCATTCGCCTTTATACAGGGGTCTGTGGGAGGAGCCACAGGAGCAGTCAGCATGGGGCTGTTGGGAGCAAACCACTCTGGTATATGTAATTCACCACAAGTGAATACAGGCCTAGAGCCGTCAAATGCTCTTCGTATGACAAGCCATTCAATCCTGGAATCATTTTTGTGAACCTCCTTTGAACCCTCTCCAGTTTCAGCACATCCTTTCTCAGATAAGGGGCCCAAAACTGCTCACAATACTCCCTGAAGCCTCAACAGTACTTTATAAAGCCTCAACATTACATCCTTACTTTTATAGTCTAGTCCTCGCAAAATGAATGCTAGCATTGCATTTGTCTTCCTCAACACAGGATCAACCTGCAAATGAACCTTTAGGGATTTCTGCCCAAGGACTCCCAAGTCCCTTTGTGCCTCAGTTTTTTTGTATTTTCTCTCCATTTAGAAAATAGTCAACCTTTCATTTCTTCTACCAAAGTGCATGACCATACAATGTATTCCATCTGTCATTTCTTTGTCCATTCTCCTAATCTGTCTAAGTCCTTCTGTAGCCTCTCTACTTCCTCGAAACTACCCCCCCATCAATCTTCATCTCATCTGCAGACTTTGCAACAAAGTCATCGATTCCATCATCCAAATCATTGACAATATGAAGTAAAAAGAATCGGTACCAACACAGACCCTGTAGAAACCACTAGTCACTGACAGCCAACCAGAAAAGGCTCCCTTTATTCCCACTCCTTGCTTCCTGCCAATCAGCCACTGCTTTATCCATGCTAGAGTCTTTCCTGTAGTAACATGGGCTCATGGCTTGTTAAGCAGCTTTGTGTGTAGCACCTTGTCAAAGGCCTTCTGAATATCCAAGTACACAACATTAGCCTGTTCCCTTTGTCTATCCTGCTTGTTATTTCTTCAAAGAATTCCAACAGATTTGTCAGGCAAGATTTCCCCTTCAGGAAACCATGCTGACTTTGGCCTATTTTATCACGTGCCTCCAAGTACCCTGAGACCTCATCCTTAATAATCAACTCCAACATCTTCCCAACCACTGAGGTCAGACTAACTGGCCTAGTTTCCTTTCTTCTGCCTCTCTCCCTTCTTGAAGAGTGGAGTGACATTTTCAATTTGTAATTTGTACTTTGTAAATTTACTTAGAACTTTGAAGCTGTAATCTGGACTAACTTTCTTAAACTACCTGTATAATCTGGAGGAACCTTCTTATAAAGCCGAAGGCTTTACCAGATATTGGTCAGACCACATTCAGATATTGAAAGTAGTTTTGGGCCTCTTATCTAAGAAAGGATGTGCTGGCATTGGAAAGGGTCCAGAGACAGTTCACGAGAATTATCCTGGGAATGATAGTCTTAACATATGAGGAATATTTGATGGCTCCAGACCTGCATTCACCTGGAGTTTAGAAGAAGGATAGGGATAGGGATCTCATTGAAATCTACCGAATATTGAAAGGACGTGGAGAGGATTTTGGAATCATAAAGCAGACTCAAAGTGCTGAATGGTCTAATTCTGCTCCTATGTCTTATGGTCTCATTATATGAAGTAAGTTCCTTAAAATCTTCCTTGTATGTAATCTGGAGCTACACACAAAATTATCACCTGCGGACTCTTAATGCACTTTAGTTTGTTATTTATTTGTGATTTACCTGTAGATTTTATCCTTGCCTTCGTAAATTATCATGTGTTATGTGAACTACTGTGCTTTACACCCAGATTCGGAGAAATGTTGCCTCATTTCCATATAGATTCTATATGTTATATACATGTATATAGTTAAATTTCAATAAACTTGACATGACTTGACAGCAGGGTAATAGGCCTAACAAGCACAATTATCGATGTGACCAATTAACCTTCTAACCTGTACACCTTTGACTGCGGGCGGAAACCAGAGCACCTGGAGGAAGCCCACATGGTCACGGGGAGAACATACAGGCTCCTTACAGACAGCGACAGGAATTGAACCCGGGTCACTGGGGCTGCACTAACCGCCACGCTCTCACGTCGCCCTGTGAACGGTGATCCTACCGCTGACCCGCGAGGCACTTGTCCTCACATCCAACAACTTCAACTCCACTCATGCCCTTCACATCCGGGATGTTGCTGTCAGCACTCACGTAGGCCCAGGCTCTGCCGGTCTTCTCATGGGATAGGTAATCTATTTTGATCCTGGCTGAGTCCGCTCTCCCAACTGTTTATCCAGTACATCAGCCAGAGAAGCCTGCTGCCCTCACATAGAACTCAACACTTTCATTACCGAGAGCTTAGAATGCAGAACATGGAATCGTTGAGAGCCCCTTCTCATCTGTCCCACAGTCTCTTTGACCCCCTACCGCCAGGGAGGAGGTACCACAGTACGAGAACAAGGACTGTTAGGCTGGGTCACAGCTTCTTCTCCCCGACCTGTGATACTTCTGAACACCCTGCTACAGTCCGGTACACACTATGACAGCACCAGTAGCACCATACTGTTGTATGCTTTAACTGTATCTCATACAGTGTACGCACTTCATGACAGCTTGTATGTCTACAGAATAAACACGACACTCTGCATATCCAGGGCAACACACACAAAACGCTGGAGGAACTCAGCAGGTCAGGCAGGACCGATGGAAATGAATAAACAGTTGACATTTCGGGCTGAGACCCTCCCCTTCAGGACCCGAAGAAGGGGAAAGACACCCGAATGGAAAGGGGGAAGGGGGAAGGAGATCAAGCTAGAAGATGATAGGTGAAGCCAGGTGGATGGGAAAGGTAAAGGGCTGGAGAAGAAGGAATCTGACAGGAGAGGAGAGTGGACCGTGGGAGAAAGGGAAGAAGGAGAAGCACGAGGAGGAGGTGATAGGCAGGTGAGGAGAAGAGGTAAAGAGGCCAGTGTAGGAAACAGAGAAGAGGAAAGGGGGAGTGAAAATAAATTACTGACAGGAGAGATCAACATTCATGCCATTAGGCTGGAGGTTATCTAGACGGAATATGAGGTGTTGCACCTCCACCCTCAGAGTGGCCTCGTCATGACAGAAGAACCACGGCCCGAAATGTTGGAACGGGAATGGGAACAGGAATTCAACTGGTTGGGTAATGGGAAATTCTACTTTTGGCGGATGGGGCAGAGGTGCTCGACGAAGTGGTCCCCCAATTTACGACGGGTCTCGCCAATGTAGAGGAGGCCGCATCAGGAGCACCAGATACAACAGACAACCCCCAACAGGTGAAGAGTTGCCTCATCTGCGGAGGCATCCAACACAACACTCTCTGCAATCTCCACCATCTTCAACAAGACACTACCACCAACACATCTTTACCTTCCCACTCTCCGCTTTCCTCAGGAATTGTGCTCTCCGTGATTCCCTTGTCTATTCATCCTTCCCCACTAATCTCCCTCCTGGCACGCACCCCTGCAAACGACAGAAATGCTAAACCTGCCCATTCACCCCCTCAGGGTCCCCGATGAGGCAACACTTCACCTGTGAGCCTGTTGGGGGTCGTCTATTGTATCCGGTGCTTCTCTACATTGTATCCGAGAACCGCTGTAAACTGGGGGACCACTTCGTCGAGCACCTCCACTCCGTCCGCCAAAAGCAGAATTTCCCAGGGGCCAGCCATTTGAATTACTGTCCCCATTCCCGTTCCAACACTCGGGACAACGAGGCCACTCTCAGGATGGAAAAGCAACTCCCCGGATTCTGTCTAGATCACCTCCAGCCGCTGACATGGCCTCCCCTTTTACCACGATGAGGCCATTCTCAGGGTGGAGGAGTAACACCTCATGGTCCATCTAGGGAGCCTTCAACCTGATGGCATCAACATCGGTTCCTCCTTCCAATGATTTCCCCCTCTCCCTTCCCTTTTCTTCTATGCCCCACTCTGTGGTCCCCACTTCTCCCTAGCGCCCCCTCCTTCTCCCATCAGATTCCCCCTTCTCCAGCCCTTTACCTTTCCCACCCACCTGGCTTCAACTATTACTTTCTAGCTGGTCGTCCTTCCCCTCCTGCCGCCCTCTTCCCCGTCCCTTCCCAGTCCTGAGGACTCTAAGCCCGAAATGTCAACTGTTTATTCATTTCCACAGATGCTGACTGACCTGCAGGGTTCCAGCAGCATTCTGCGTGTGACATCTACAGAAAGTCTGTAAATATGTTAATATTATCTGTGCTGTGTGTGATTTATGTACTGTGTGTTTTGCACCCTGGCCCCAGAGGAACGATGTTTCATTTAGCTGTATTGGGTTGGTAAATGACAACAAACTTGAACTTCAAACTTGAATTTTGCTGCATAACACAGATCCTTCACCCCATGATGTTGTGCCAACCTTTTAACCTCCTCAGAGGTCAATTTAACCTATCACTCCCACATAGCCCTTAATTTTTCCATCATCAATGTTCCTGTCTAAGAGTCTCTGAAATGCCCCTCATGGAGCTGCCCCTACCACCACTTCTGGCAGCAAAACCCCTGCTTCTCTCATCCTCCAATCACATTACAATTCTGCCCCTTTTTTACCCTGGGAACAGGTGCTGGCTCTAACTATGCCTCATGTCATCTTATACTCCTCTAGCAAGTCACCCCTCACCCTCCTCGACTCCAAAGAGAAAAGTCACGGCTTACTCAGCCTCACTACTCTAGATTTCCAGCATCTGCACAGTTCTTTGTGATTATGACAGACCTCATCAAATCGAACTGACTTGACTTTATTACTTACATCCTTCAATATGTGAGGAGTAAAAATCTTTATGTTCAAATGTGCAATTATAGTAATTTACAATAAATATTATTTACAATAGGATAGTCAATATAACATAGAAATACAGTAGCGTCAGCATGAATTAAGCAGTCCAGTGGCCTGGTGGAAGAAGGACTGTTATGGAAAAAGGATCTGGTGCTTTCCCGGCGTATATAATTGATAAACTCATCAAGCCAGGGACAGGTATCGATTATAACTGATGAATCCATCCCTGAAGAAGATGGCAGAGTTTGTTTTCGCTACCTGTACCCGGCCTGAAGCCCGAGAAGAGTTAATTCGACTAATCATTACGGCCTAGCAACACAGTGACCACTTGGTACTGAAATGGACTTTATTTTATGTAATTGCGTTCTGCGGGTCTACTGTAGGCCTGGAGGTGACCTGTCCCGGGTTTGGCGGCCTGTCTGTGTGTGTGAGTGGGTGGGTGTGTTCTGCTGGACGTTGTGGGCATGCTTTGTCAGTGCCAGAGTGAGTCAAGTCAGTCTATTGTCATTTCGACCATAAACTACCGGTACAGTACACAGTAAAAACAAAACAACGTTCCTCCAGGACCCTGGTGCTACATGAAACAACACAAAACTACACTGGACTATGTGAGACAGCACAAGGCTACACTAGACTACGTAAAACAACATAAAAACTGCACTAGACTACAGACCTGCACAGGACTACATAAAGTGCACAAAACAGTGCAGGGCAGTACAATAATTAATAAACAAGACAATAGGCACAGTAGAGGACAAATTACAATATAATAATAAACTATGTAGATGTCAGTCTAGACTCTGAGTATTGAGGAGTCTGATAGCTTGGGGGAAGAAACTGTTGCACAGTCTGGTCATGAGAGCCCGAATGCTTCGGTACCTTTTGCCAGACGGCAGGAGGGAGAAGAGTTTGTGTGAGGGGTGCATGGGGTCCTTCATAATGCTTTGCTGGTGCAGCGTGCAGCGTGTGTTCTGTAATGGCGGGAAGAGAGACCCCAATGGTCTTCTCAGATTACCTCACTATCCACTGCAGGGTCTTGCGATCCGAGACGGGCTGCCCCCAGCTACATGGGTTGTTAGCGCAAAAGACGCTTTTCACTGTGTGTTTTATTGCACATTTGATAAATAAAGCTCGCCTGAAGATTCAAATCTGAATCTGACTTTTTCTTGTAAAAAGACTGCACATAATTTGTTTAATTTTTGTTTTTCTTATGAGTGCTTTTTAAGTGACACTCTGCGCCAGTGATGTTGTTGCAGTTAAGTTCCTCATTGCACCTGTGCATATGGTAGTAAACTGAACGTCACATTTTACAGTAATAAAATTAATAACTTTCAATAAACCGTAAGAGACAGCTGAAAGACAGAAGGGGAAATGTGAATTTTTTTTTTAAAACACCATGAGTCTTTACAAGCTGTACTGGTAGGGATGATGGAAACAGTCGATTGAGCTTTTGAGGGGTAAAACTCTGCGGCCTGACCAGCATCTGTGGAGCGAAAAGCATTTTGGGGTCAAGACCGTTCACCAGACCCTTCACTAGGAGAATAAGGAGAGGTTATAGAGATATTTGAAATTGTGATGGGTACATATAGGGTAAATGCCTGCCGGCTTTTCCCCAGTCACATTGGATAGGACTAGAACTAGGGGTCATGGGTGGGTGAAAGCAGAAATTTTTAAGGGGAATCTGAGAGAGAATTTCTTCTCTCAGAGGGTGGTGTGAGTGTGGAACAAGCTGCCGGTGGGTGTGGGTTCAGTTGTAATGCATGAGAAGTTTGGACATGGATGGGAAAGTTATGGAAGGCTATGTTCTGGGTGCAGGTCGATGGGATTGGGCAGGAGGTCAGGCTGGCATGCACTAGACAGGCCGAAAACCCTGCTTCTGTACTGTGGTGCTCTACAACTGAAAGAAAACAGAAAAGGTTAGCAGGATATTGCAGTCTGTAGGGAGGGAATGGGGCGGGAGCTGATGGGTGGAACCAGATGGGGAAGCAATGAAAGGCACATGGTCCATCTATTACCTAAAAGCCTCTGTCCTACCCCTCTTCCCTCCATATCCCGCTCACCTCCTCACCATCCAGCTTCACTTATCACCTCACAAACTGTAAACCAACCAGTGTGCTCCTAAACCATAAAATAAAATAATCTTCCCTCTCTGTCCCCATCTCAGAAACCTCACCTTACACCCTTCTTCCCCCACGGATGCTGCCCGACCTGCTGAGTTCTTCCGGCGGCCTAGTTGTTACTCCCGATTCCAGCATCTGCCATCTTTTGCATTGAGGTTTCTGATGGGAGGCAGGGGCTGCAGAGAGAGAACGAGGGAGCAGAGGAATAGGGGATTGTTCTACAAAGACCGGTCGTGGCCTCAATGCACCCAATGGCTGTACACAGGAATGGGGCCTCTTGGAAGTCGAGGCACCTGGTGAACACTCTACACAGAGGCTGAAGCAGGAGGTGGTCATTTCATAGGAAGAGCCTGTGATAAGCCTTCCTGATGAAGGGTCTCTGCCCGAAAAGTCCACTGTTAGTTCATCTCCACAGATGCTGCCTGACCTGCTGAGTTCCTCCAGCATTTTGTGTGTGTGTGTGGCCCCGGACACATATGGCTAATCCTACACCCTTCCTCAGGGACAGCAGGAGACTGGTCTCCCGAGCGGAGAGAGGCCATTCAGCCCCTCGAGACTGTACGCGAAGGGATGCGGCAGAAGCGAGCCGCTAACTTACCTACAGTGGCCCGGAGGAACCCGCAGCCGTCGACCGGAGCTGCTGGGGAGGGCCGCTTCCAAAGGCCTCGGTCCGGACTGTGATGTCTGCCGGCAGCCGCGGATCCCTTCGGACCGTCCGCCGGCTGGGAGCGAGGGGCGTCCTCCCTCCCGGCTCCGCTGGAACACCTCCGCAGTCCGGCTGAACTGCGGCTCCGCAGCCGAGCCGAGCCGATCCGCCGAGTCCCGGGCTGGCTGGCTGGCGGGCGGGCGGGCGGGCGCAAGGTTAACGCTTGCTGTGCGGGACCCGCAGCCGTGACTGGGGCCGGGCGCTGGCAGCCGGCGATCCCGCCCTGCCTCCCCCTCTCCATCTCTCCCCTCCTTCCCCACTCGTTCCGCCCCATGTTCCCTCCACATCACTACCTCTCCTCCCACTCTGCCCCGTCCCCGTCCACCTAGGCGACCCCCACATATCCTGCCCCCAAAGACCAGCCCTCACCCTTCTCCACCTCCTGCCCTCAATTCTGTGAGAACAAACACACTCCCATCCCCTCCCCGGTTCCCAACTCATCTGGGGTGACCACCACCAATGTCATCCTTGGAGCATTTGAACCCTCCTCCATTTGCCTCCCCCCCCCCCCCCACTCAGAAGGATGAACCCCCTCCCACACACTCTTTGGCTGGGCCCGTCCCCTGTACAGCCCCCACCCATTGAGGGGTTTGTCCCCTCACTGTCCTGTCTATGCCCTCCTGGAAGACCGCAGGTGGGTCCCCAGACTAGGACAGGTCTTTGTTCTTGTACAGGACATGCCCTTTTCTCACTGTTACCATCAGGTAGGAGGTACAGAAGCCTGAAGGCACACACTCAGCGATTCAGGAACAGCTTCTTCCCCTCTGCCATCTGATTTCTGAATGAACATTGAACCCACGAACACTACCTCACTACTTTTTTTATTCCTGTTTTTGCACTACTTATTTAATTTAACTATTTAATATATATACTTGTAATTCACAGTTTTCCCTATCTTATAAGACCATAAAGACATAGGAGCAGAATTAGACCATTTGGCCCATCGAGTCTGCTCCACCATTTCATCCTGGCTGATCCACCCTCTCAGCCCCGATTTCCTGCCTTCTGCCCGTATCCCTTCATGCCCTGACCAATCAAGAATCAATCAGCCTCTGTGACTTGCCCTCCACAGCTGCCTGTGGCAAAGAATTCCACAGATTCACCACCACCATGTACGGCTGCCGCAAAGTTAGCAAATCTCACGACATATGTCACTGACATTAAACCTGATCCTCACAATCATTTGGAAGGATCTCAGTTGAATCTTTGATTTAACAAGTTTTTAAAACAACACAATCTCAGACGGATTAAATTCCAACACACACAAATGGCTGGAGGAACTCAGCAGGTCAGTGATGCACCATCAATAACTCTCGGAGATGGGAGGCGAACGATAGGCTTTTATTCGCTGCAAGAGACCACCACACAACATCCTGGAGACTGAGGGAGGAGCAGTGCCTCCAATCGCCTTTATACAGGGGTCTATGGGAGGAGCCACAGCAGCAGTCAGCAGTGGGGGCATGTCCAGACAGGTATATGTAGTTCACCACAGTCAGACAGCGTCTACGGACAGTCGATGTTTCGGGCAGAGACCCTTCATCAGGACACAGATTGAGAAGGCGGTGGGGGGGGGGGGACCAGCTGGCAGGAGGCTAGATTTTTACTCTGGCTCCTTCTCCCTCCGTTTCCAGCCCTGATGAAGAATTTCAGCCCGAAACATCGACAGTTTCCTGGTTTGCTGAGTTCCCGTAGCATTTTGTGTGCATTGCTCAAGATTTCTGCAGAACCTCAAGCTTATGAACTAAATTGCAGCCGGGTCCCGGATTTCAAACAGTATTTGTTTTCTGTTTGCCAAGCATTTCTATCCTCAGATCTGACAGTAATGTTCATCGCAGCATCCGTAACATAGTGTGAGATAATATCCCTGTCTTTAACCCGTCGTCTTTTGAAGACAGTCCTTCAAAGTAGGCTCATTATATCATGGACGTACAGAATGCACTGGTGGGAGAGGCAGATCCAGTCGGGACATTTAGGAAACTCTTAGATAGGCACATGGATGATAGAAAAATGGAGGAGTATGTGGGAGGGAAGGGTTAAATTGATCTTGGAGAAGGTTAAAAAGCCAGCACCACATCCTGGGCCGAAGAGCCTGTACTGTGCTGTAATGTTCTGTGCTGTGTGTAGCAGGCCACAGTCCATTTATGGTTATAGAGTTAAACAGTATGGGGACTGGCCCTTTGACCTGGAGCTCCTCCTAGTTGCCTGCATTTGGTCCACAACCCCCTGAATCCCATTGAAGAATCCCTTTAAACATCGTCCACTTCAACATCATTCGCACAAGTGCAGCAGAGAAACTTCCTTAAGCAGCGTCAGGACTACATAGCATCAGACACCCAACATTTACAAGAAAAGCACGAATTAAACATAAATTAATACATAATTTTTACAAAAAAAACAAAATCAGAACAAAACAAAAAAAAAGGCAAGGTACATAACGCTAGTGTTTTTTTCACAAAGGCACGATCAGTCTGTGTCAAAGGACAAGATGCTATGTCCCACAGAATGTATAAAAATCCATTTGCCTTGCCGGAATGCTAGTCTCCAAGGGCAGGAGGGCATTAAAAATCCTAGCAACCCATAATCAGCAACAAATAACCTGTGATTGGCAAGCCATTGGTGTATTGGTCGATACCCAGAGGCCAGCAAGGTGTGGAGATGGAAGTCCATAGATCAGCAAGTCCAAAGGAAAGAGGCTCGAAGTTCAAATCTAGGAGTCCAGGTCAAGGACGGGAGGTTGGAGGCCCAATATCTGAGAGTCCGGGGGCCTGGGGTCTGAGTGAGTGAATCAACGGGGAGATGTGGGAGGCGGGGGTTGTCTTGTTTCGTTCTGGTGTTCATCGTGTTCTGCTGAGCGTTACGGGTGTGCTGTGATGGCCCTGGAACGTGTGGTGACCCTCGCTGGCTGGGTCCCGGCACGTCCTTTGGTTTGTTGGTGATTAACACAAGTAACACGTTAGGTCTCGACGTACCTGGGATGAACAAATCTGAATCTGAACCTGCTGGAGGAAATGACGGAGGGTCTCGGTCTGAAAATGTCAACAATTCCTTTAACCCACCCCCCCCCACAGATGCTGCTCGACCCACTGAATTCCTCCTCTGAGGTAATTTTTCCAGCAGATTGTGTGTTGCTCCAGATTCTGGTGTCTCTGGTGTACCTGTGTGCTGTGCGCCCCATTACTAATCCTACACTGCTGAATCACTTTGATTCATACATTTAACGGTTTTCTGTTTAGTCAGTGCCAATACCTTGGTGAGATAATTTGACCAAAGGTCACATCCCTCTTCTTTCATCACCTTTCATCATATTTATACTTCACCTTTGACACAATGCTATTACACAACTTGGGGATTTCCATATCCATTAGAAAACACAATTCAGAGTTTGGTCATCCTGATGATGGAGTTGTTTGTTGAAAGGGACCCGCGCTTGCAGGTTGTCATAAAAATCATAGAGCACTACGGCACAGAAACAGGCCCTTCAGCCCATCTAGTCCATGCTGAACTGTCCCATCGACCCACACTAGGACTGTAGCCCTCACACCCCTCCCATCCATGCACTTAACCAAACTTCTCTTAAATGTTGCAATCGAACCCACATCCGCCACTTCTGCCGACAGCTCGTTCCACACTCACACCACCCCCTCTGAGTGAAGAAGTTCACCGCCCCCCCCCCCCCTCAGGTTCCTCTGAAATATTTCACCTTTCACCCTCAACCTATGACCTTTAGTTCTAGCCTCACCCAACCTAGATGGAAAAAGCCTGTTTGCATTTATCCTATCAATAGCCCTCATAACTTTGCATCCCTCTGTCAAATCTCCGCTCATTCTCCTATGCTCCAGAGAATAAAATCTTCTTTTTCCCTCAGCCGTTAGAGTTTAATTTAACAGCTTTAACAACCATTGTTTTTATAGATTATCCAGTATAAAGTTTCTTTCTCCACTCTGTGCTACAACTGTCCCCTTGTCGCTCACGTAGATGCCATCCAAGAATTTACGAATATCCTTCTTAACTGTTGTTGCTTGCTGAATGAGAGCAGCTTTAATCCATTACATCCAAGCTGAAGTCTCAACCACTGCACCCTTCTCAGAGATGTAAATACCATCCAAGAGCTTTCAAATATCCTTGTTTTTGACTGTTGTTGCCTGTTGGATCAGGGCAGCAGAGTTTGACACCAGCTCAATATCATTTCCTTCAAGAACAAGCTCGTCTTTCTGGGCCTGGGAAACAATACAAGTAACACCTGGCTTCACACAGACTCTACAAATATACTTCTCTCCCAAGAAGTTACGGATCTCTACCAGAGACCCTGCCTCTTGAACAACCACATAGATAGGGAAATGAGCATACACAGATCTCAACTGTAATGGAAACCCACTGTGACACCCTTGATCGTGTTCTGGACGTGACTACAGATTGTCTGCACTGTTGCTAACTCCTTCCTGTTACCCCACCATTTGTCAACTCGAAACCTTTTCTTCTTGATACCAAGAAGACTGAGTTCCAAGTTGATGTGATTAAATTCTCTTCGTAATTTTCCTCGGGGGCCCCTTTACAACAACAGTACGGCCTTTCAAGGACACATCAACATTGTCAGGGATATCAACAATCTGGTTGCTGAGAATGGTCTTCATACTCACTGAAGATGGAGGAAAGCCAGAGAATAAAGTCTTAACCTATTCAACCTTTCCATATAACTCAGGTTACAGGGATCTAAATAAGATCTATCTTGTCCGTGGCTCAAAATGGCATTTACTGTCTAATTATGGCAATTAGAAAGATCTGCAGATACTGCAAGGTCAGAATGAATACGGAAAATGCACGAAACACTCAGCAGATTAGACAGCGTCCACGGGGAGAGAAAATGTTAGCATTTTAGATCCACAGCCCTTCCTCAGATCTGAAGGGTCCTGGGCAGGAATGTGTTCTGGTGACAGGTCCTACACCTGAAACACTAACCGCTTCCACAGATACTGACTGACCTGCTGAGCCTCTGCACAATTTCCTGGACCTGTATGGCTAATTACGGGAGATAGATTTGCACTTCGATCCTTGGAAAGTCCCAAGTGTCCAATCCGATGGCTGTATACAGAAGCTGATAAAACATGGGCCAGAAAATGCAAGAGTTTCTTTACTGAGCCCTTAATAATGCTATCCAAGTGAACTAATCTCCTTCAACAGGGAAAATAGAACACTACAGCAAACTAGGAGCAGACCCTTCGGCCCACAATTTCAGTGCTGAACATGATGCCGATCCCCGTTGCCATCATGTCATCCATATCTTTCCTTACCCTGCATATTCATGTGCCTAACTTCCATGGATGCACAGTGGAGAATATTCTAAGGTTTGCATCATGGCCTGGTGTGGAATCATCAATGACCAGAAACAGAAAGTGGTAGATACAGCCCAGTCCAACACAGGCAAAGCTCTCTCCACCACTGAGCACATCTACAAGGAGTGTTGACACAAGAACATAAGAAATAGGAACAGGAGGAGGCCATCCAGCCCATTGAGATGCCCCGCCATTCAATAAGATCATGGCTGATCTGTCTGTAAACTCAGCTCCATCTACCTACCTTTTCCCCATAACCCTTAATTCCCTTACTATGTAAAAACCTTTCTCACTGTTTCTTAAATATATTTAGTGAAGAAGCCTCAACTGCTTCCCTGGGCAGAGATTCCACAGATTCACCACTCTCTGGGAAAACCAGTTTCGCCTCATCTCCATCCTAAATCTTCTCCCCTGAATCTTGAGGCAATGTCCCCTAGTTCTAGTCTCATCTACCAATGGAAACAACTTTCCTACTTCTATCTTATCTATCCTTTCCAAAATTTTGTATGTTTCTATAAGATCCCCTCTCATTCTTCTGAACTCGAGAGAGAAAGCAGCATCCATTGTCAAGGGCCCCACCATGTGGGCCCTGCTCTCTTCTCTGTGCTGCCACTGAGAAGGAGGTACAAGAGTCTTAGGTCCCACACCACCAGGATCAGGAACAGTTATGACCCTCCAACCATTAGCCTCCTGAACCAGCGTGGATAACTTCACTCAGCCCAACTCTGAACTGATTCCACAACTTACTTTCAAGGACTCTACAACATTTTTTTTTTGTTTTTTTGTAGTTTATCTTTTGCACATTGGTTGCTTGTCAGTCTTTGTTTATGTTTGTTTTTTTGACCCTAAGACAGAGGAACAGAATTAGGCCATTCAGCCCATTGCGTCAGCTCCGCCAGTCGATCATGGCTGATTTACCCATCAGGAGCAGCGGGAAGAGAGGAGAGCCAGTCAAATGCAGACAGACGGCGCTCAATGCTGGTTCGTTTCCCACTCTCATCCTCAACGATTTTAATCTTGCTCGACGCGGAGTAATGGAGCCGGCCACGGGGTCGTGTTTTGCCATCAGGAATCGATGCAGTCACCCCCAGCGATGGCACTCTCTGCTCCCATCCTCACCGAATCCCCCAGGAGATTGCAGAAGCACCAGATTGTTTGGCTCAGATGTACGTCTTCAACAGGGAAATTACAGGCTGCAGTCCAATACAGCTCAGAAAAAGAAGAGTATCTAGTAGTTTTGTGAGCTGTCATCGCCACAGGTCACTGAGGCCATCTTGTCACATAGGCCTTTCAATATTCGGTAAGTTTCAATAAGATTTCCCTCCCCCCACCACCTCCACTCATTCCCCTAATCTTCAGGAAGTACAGGCCCAGAGCCATCAAACGCTCCTTATACATTAACATACGTTAACTCCTTACATATAAACTTATTCCCGATTTCATTCTTGTGAACGTCCTCTGGACCCTTTCCAATAGCAGGACAGCTTCTTAGATAAGGGGCCCAAAACTGCTCACACCGCTCCAAGTGTGGTCTGACCAATGCTTTTACATTCTTGTTTTTATATTCTAGTCCTCTCGAAATGAATGCTAACATTGCATTTGCCTCCCTTACCACCAACTCAATCTACACGTTAACCTTTAGGGAATCCTGCACAAGACCTCCCAAGTCCCTTTCTCCCCACTTAGAAAATAGTCTATGCCTTTCGTCCTTCTACCAAAGTGCATAACCATACATTTATCTACAGTATATTCCATCTGCCACTTTTTGCCCATTCTCCCATTCTGTCTAAGTCCCAGCTTCCTCAGCAGTACCTGCCCCACCACATGTCTTTGTACTGTGCAAACTTGGCCATAAGACCATCAATTCTGTCATTGAAATTATTTACATGCTGTAAAACATGAAAAGAAGTTGTCCCAACACTGGCCCATGCATGACACCACTAGTCACATCAGCCAAGCAGAAAAGGACTCCCTTATCCAGTCAATCTTCTATCCAACAAACACGAGGAAATCTGCAGATGCTGGAAATTCAAACAACACACACAAAATGCTGGTGGAACACAGCAGGCCAGGCAGCATCTATAGAGAGAAGCACTGTCGACGTTGATGCTGCCTGGCCTGCTGTGTGTGTTGTTTTAATCTTCTATCCATGGAGTTCCTTCCCCATAATATCATGGGCTCTTACCTTGACAAGTAGTTTATGTGTGGCACCTTGTCAAAAACTTCCTGAAAACACAGGTATTCTGTACATCAACTGACTCTCCTTGGTCTATCCTGCGAGTTATTTTCTCAAAGAATTCAAACAAATTTGTCAGGCAAGATTTCCCCTTAAGAAACCATGTTGACTTTAGCTTATTACATCCCTGAAACCTCATCTGCAAAAATTGACTCAAACATCTTCCCAACCATTGAAGCCAGCACTTACTGGAGGTTAGAAGAATGAGTGGTGGGGGATTTGAAACCTACCGAATAACAAAAGCTAATTGGTCTATAATTTACTTTCTTTTGTCGCCCTCCCTCCTTAAAGAGTGGAGTGACATTTGCAATTTTCCAGTCCTCCAGAACCATTCCAGAATCTAGTAATCTTTGAAAGATCATTACTAATGTCTCCACAATCTCTTCAGCCACCTCTTCCAGAACCCTGGGGAGTACATCATCTGGTCCAGGTGACTTATCCACCTTCAGATCTTTCAGCTTCCCAAGTACCTTTTCTTTAGTAGATAGATAGATAGATAGATAGATACTTTATTCATCCCCATGGGGAAATTCAACTTTTTTCCAATGTCCCATACACTTGTTGTAGCAAAACTAATTACATACAATACTTAACTCAGTAAAAAAAATATGATATGCATCTAAATCACCATCTCAAAAAGCATTAATAATAGCTTTAAAAAGTTCTTAAGTCCTGGCGGTAGAATTGTAAAGCCTAATGGCATTGGGGAGTATTGACCTCTTCATCCTGTCTGAGGAGCATTGCATCGATAGTAACCTGTCGCTGAAACTGCTTCTCTGTCTCTGGATGGTGCTATGTAGAGGATGTTCAGAGTTATCCATAATTGACCGTAGCCTACTCAGCGCCCTTCGCTCAGCTACCGATGTTAAACTCTCCAGTACTTTGCCCACGACAGAGCCCGCCTTCCTTACCAGCTTATTAAGACGTGAGGCGTCCCTCTTCTTAATGCTTCCTCCCCAACACGCCACCACAAAGAAGAGGGCGCTCTCCACAACTGACCTATAGAACATCTTCAGCATCTCACTACAGACATTGAATGACGCCAACCTTCTTAGGAAGTACAGTCGACTCTGTGCCTTCCTGCACAAGGCATCTGTGTTGGCAGTCCAGTCTAGCTTCTCGTCTAACTGTACTCCCAGATACTTGTAGGTCTTAACCTGCTCCACACATTCTCCATTAATGATCACTGGCTCCATATGAGGCCTAGATCTCCTAAAGTCCACCACCATCTCCTTGGTCTTGGTGATATTGAGATGCAGGTAGTTTGAGTTGCACCATATCACAAAGTCCTGTATCAGTTTCCTATACTCCTCCTCCTATCCATTCCTGACACACCCCACTATGGCCGTGTCATCAGCGAACTTCTGCACATGGCAGGACTCTGAGTTATATTGGAAGTCTGATGTGTACAGGGTGAACAGGACCGGAGACAGTACGGTTCCCTGCGGCGCCCCTGTGCTGCTGACCCAGTAATTACAGTTCTCCCAGTAATCGCAACTACACCCGCCAGCCCAATGCTCTTGAATTTCTGGCAAACTTTTAGTGTCTTTCACAGTGAAGACTGATGCAAAATATTTATTGGGTGTGTCTACCATTTCTTTATACCCCATTGTTATTTCTCCAGTGTAATTTTCCAGTGGTCCGATAGAGACTCTTCCTTCTTTTTTACACCTGAAAAAAGCTTTTGGTATCCTCTTTTATGTTATGGCTATATTATCTTCACATGTGCCAAGTCATTGGGTATATTTAAGGCAGAGATAGATAGGTTCTTGATTAGCCAGGGCATCAAAGGGTGTGGGGAGAAGGCAGGGGAATGGGAATGACCTGAAGAATTGGATCAGCTCATGATTGAATGGTGGAGCAGACTCAATGAGCCAAATGGCTTACTTCTGCTCCTATATCTTATGGACTTATTTAATCTCTTCTCTCCTTATGGCTTCTTGGTTGTGTTCTGTTGGTTTTGAAAAGCTACCCAATCCTCTAACTTCCCTCTAACTTTTGCTATATTACACACCCTCTCTTTTCCTTTAATGCTGTTTTTGTCTTCTGTTTACAGCCATGGTTGTGTCATCCTCCCTTATTCATCTCAGGACGTAACTACCCTGCGCCTTCAGACTCCACCCATTGCTGTTCTATCATCATTCCTGCTAGTATCTGGAAATGGTTGAGGCTTTGAATGACTCAGCAAGTTGAGGCTTTGAATAACATCAGCAAGTTTGCTGATGATACTAAGCTGGGTGGCAGTGTGACATGTGATGAGGATGTTAGGAGAATTCAGGGTGACTTGGATAGGCTGGGTGAGTGGGCAGATACTTGGCAGATGACGTTTAATGTGAATAAGTGTGAGGTTATCCACTTTGGGAGTAAGAACAGGAAGGCAGATTATTTTCTGAACGGTGTAGAGTTAGGTAAGGGAGAAATACAAAGAGATCTCGGAGTCCTTGTTCATCAGTCATTGAAGGTGAATGAGCAAGTGCAGCAGGCAGTGAAGAAGGCTAATGGAATGTTGGCCTTTATTACAAAGGGAATTGAGTACAAGAGCAAGGAAATCCTTTTGCATTTGTACAGGGCCCTGATGAGACCACACCTGGAGTATTGTGTACAGTTTTGGTCTCCAGGGTTAAGGAAGGAGATCCTGGCTATAGAGGAAGTGCAGCGTAGATTCACAAGGTTAATTCCTGGGATGTCCGGACTGTCTTACGCAGAGAGGTTAGAGAGACTGGGTTTGTACACACTGGAATTAAGGAGATTGAGAGGGGATCTGATTGCAACATATAAGATTATTAAGGGATTGGACAAGATAGAGGCAGGAAATATGTTCCAGCTGCTGTGAGAGTCCAATACCAGAGGGCATGGTTTGAGAATAAGGGGTAGGTCATTTAGGACAGAGTTAAGGAAAAACTTCTTCTCCCAGAGAGTTGTGGGGGTCTGGAATGCACTGCCTCGGAAGGCAGTGGAGGCCAATTCTCTGGATGCTTTCAAGAAGGAGCTAGATAGGTATCTTATGGATAGGGGAATCAAGGGATATGGGGACAAGGCAGGAACCGGGTATTGATAGTAGATGATCAGACATGATCTCAGAATGGCGGTGCAGGCTCGAAGGGCCAAATGGTCTACTTCTGCACCTATTGTCTATTGTGCTCTTCACGGTGGATGACACATCTAACGTGCCAAAGAGAGATGTTATGGATGTGATGGGAGGTGAGGACCTCACTAAAGAGGTGGTGCTGAGCAAACTTGTGCGCCTGGAGATGGACAAGTCCCCTGATCCTGATGGAATGCATCCCAGGGTACCGAAAGAAATAGGAGAGGTTATAGTAGTGGCTTTGGTGATAATTTACCAAAATTCTCTGGTCTCTGGGCAGGTCATGGCAGATTGGAAGACGGTGAATGTCACGCCACTGTTCAAAAAAGGATGTAGGAAAAAGGCAGGTAACCATAGGGCTAGTTAGCTTAATATCAGTAGCTGGGAAAATGCTTGAAGCTATCATTAAAAAAGAAATAGTGAGGCATCTGGAAAGAAATGGATCCATCAGGCAGACGCAGCAGGGAATCAGCAAAGCCAGGTCCTGTTTGACAAACGTACTGGAGTTCTTTGAGGATATAACGAGCACAGTGGATAGAGGGGAACAGGTGGATGTTCTTTACTTGGATTTCCAGAAGACGAGAAAATGGAAGACAAGAAGTTGAAAAGAAGAGAAGCAAGGATCGAAGTAGGTCCAGAGAGAAAAACCGAGAAAAGAAGAAAGGAGTCCAAAGCTGTGAGAACCACTTCCTGTAGCCTCTGAGTTAATTCCTACAACCACTGTGTTTGAAGCTGTGAGAACCACTTCCTGTAGCCTCTGAGTTAACTCCTACAACCACTGCAGGGGAGGACCCAGAACCCGAGATTGATCCACAGCCACGTCTCAGCAGAGTGACCTCTTGTCAGGAAAGGGGTCACCCCACGGGAGCAAGAAATACTCACAGCGGTAAATCTTTAGGCCTGAATGGAAATTGGACTCACATTTTGGACTCCTGTCTTTTCCTTTCAATTAATGTTTTGAAATTATAAAACAAAACAGATACAATGTATACCTTTGGATTTTAAGCTCTCAATTATGATCTTCTTTCAGCCATGACTCCGTGATGCCCATAAGTGTCACACCTGCCAATTTCCAACCGTGCTACCTGATCATCTACCTTATTCTGTGTACAAATATAACATCGTCAGTTCAACTCATCCCGCTGACTGCAATTTTGCACTATCATCTCCCTGTCCTTCCCCGAAGAAATCGGAATCCCTGCCCCCTGCATCAGTTCCTCAGCCACATAGTCATCTGCCAGATCATCCTATTCACTGGGCAGCGACCCAGAGATTGTGACGCACTCTATTATTGAGTTGGAGTTTATAGTTGAACAGGAAGAAGTGTTGCGTATTTAATACATCAGTATTAAATTTTTGAGTAAGATGTAAGATGTAAAATCATTCATCTCCACAGATGCTGCCTGACCTGCTGAGTTCAACCAGCTGAGGTACTGCTTTTCACCCCATATTCTCTTTTCAGGACCACTTCCTTTTACTACCCATGTCATTGGTATTAATATGTACGATGACTTCCAGCCGCTCACACTCCTCCTTTAAAACGCTGCAGACCTGATCTGAGACGTCCCTGACCCCGGTCCCTGAGAGGGAACATTCCACCCAGGTATCTCTTTCCTGTCTGCTCCTCTAACTATGGAATCCTCTGTCACCACTGCAGTCCTCTTCTCCTCCCTCCTCTTCAGAGACTCAATACCAAGACATGACTGCTGTGGTTTTCCTCTGCAAGGTCATCTTCCCCCTTCTCCGTGGTTGGTCATCTTGTCGTGGTGGAGAAGCTTGTGTGGTCCTGTGATCCGGAGAGCGATGCCGACTGCAGCTATGCTCCTGGTGGGGTCACCCCTGGCGGTAAGGTCGAGGGTGAGGTCCCTGACAAAGAACAATCCAACCAAGACCTCAACGGTGGAACAGGCGGATGAAGTTACTTTGAACTCAACGGCTGTGAAGGCAGATGAAGGCTGCAACAAATCCATCAGCTCCAATCGTCGTGGTTTCCATGCCATTGGAATCAGTTGGTTGATTTGTGAAGTATCGTGTGCTTCTTGGAGTGCAACATCAAGTACACGTTAAACAAATAAACGCACAAGCGTCTTCACTCTGTGGAAACGGAATGAAGACCATCATCCTCGACCTCGAGGGATAGCCACGACGACATCTGCCCCATAGCAAGGTCCAAAGCAGTGTCCAGTATAATTGTTGCTGAGGGGAACAGTACTCTGCACTGGCTGCCTATCCTCTTCCCCCTCCTGACGGTCACCCAGTTTCAATAGCCCTGCACCTTGGGTGTAATTCCCTCTCTGTTTGTCCTGTGAATCAGGTCCTCAGCCTCCTGAATGATACAGAGTTCATCCAGTTCCTGCTAGAAGCTGTAGCTGGACGCACTCCTTGCAGGTATAGTCGCCAGGGACACTGACATCTCCTCCAGCAAGGGGAATATTCCACAATCTTACTTGGCAACCCCCCTGCTTTCACTGTGCAATAAGAAAGAAAAATTGAATACAAACAAATTACCTACCTACAGCCTTCACCTCCACTTGCCAAAGCCTGAACTCCCCACTCCAACACTGGCCCAATCACACAATGGCCGCTCCAATTGGCTCTTGCCAAGTGCCTGATTATGCACGATCCAACGTAACGTCAGAAACTGCACCACTGGCTGCTTTCAAACTCTCTCTGTCCAGCTACGCCATCAAACGTCTTCTTGGGAACTGTGGAGCGTGTTTTTCATTGTATTTAGTTATTTTCCTGTAAGTATGGCGATACTTGTCGGATTCCCCCCAGCACATCCTTATAGCAAACGACGCATTTCAATGTACATGTGATCAATTGATTCTAATTCTCAAATAATGCCTGCAAGACAATGAATCTCAAGATAACGGTAGCATATTCGTACTTTGATAATACATTTACTTTGACTTTGAGGCTCTTTGGCCCATCAGTCCGATATCAGCTTTTTGGACGGCTCCATTGTCCTGTAACGATTTTTCCCGGACATGCTCCAGGATTCTCCTACCCAGTCCCGGGATGTAGGAGGATACAAGAGCTCCTGAGAAATCCACACAGGAAGCGTCGCGAGTGGGAATCGAACACGGGACGCTACTGACAGTCCGACCTCCTGCGCCTGCTCAACATCCCCGCCTGGTCGCTAGGCAACCAGCCAACCAATCGGAGTTCCTTGGGGAGTAGGCGGGTGTCTGGTCGATCACATGGGCGGCTTGTCCACCAGTCAACCAATCACAGGCCTCGAGGGGAAGCGTGCGAAGCGATGATCACGTGGGGCGGAGCGAGGAGGTGGGGCCTATTCTGAGGGGAAGATGGCGGCACGAGCGGCATCGGTGTTGGGTTTGCTCAGCGGACGGCGGGGCCTGGGGCTGGTGGCGACCCGAGCAACCGGCTCTGCCCTGGGCATGGGCCACGTCCCCGGTCGGCGGCTGGCATCCGGCGGTAAGTGAGAAAGGAGAGGCGACCGGGGGCCTTTGTCGAGAGCAAGGCCTAGGCCTGAAGGTCACCAGCCGGAAACTGGAAAGGAACTGCTCGGGGAGTGGTGGTGATGGGGCGAGAATGATGGGTGGAAGGAGGGAATGAGGGGATGGAGGGAGAGAAGGAATGAGGTTATGAAGGGAGTGTATGTGAGAGGCCCAGGGGGTCGGTTGGATGTGTGGGTGACCTGAGTGGGGTAGTGAGGATGGGGAGGGAATGATGGGTGTAGAGGGAAGGAATGAGGGGCTGGAGGGAGTGTATGTGAGAGGCCCATGGGGTCGGTTGGATGTGTGGGTGACCTGAGTGGGGTAGTGAGGATGGGGAGGGAATGATGGGTGTAGAGGGAAGGAATGAGGGGATGGAGGGAGTGTATGTGAGTGGCCCAGGGAATTGGTTGGATGTGTGGGTGACCTGAGTTGGAGGGAGCTGGCGATGAGGTGGGAATGATGGTTGATGGGAGGGAGTGCACGTGGGAGGCCCAGGGAGTCGGTTGGATGTGCGGGTGTCCTGAGTGGGGTCATGGGGGGTGTTGGGTGGGTGGAAAGGGAGTCTGATTGTTGAAGCTGAGTGGTGAGAGAGTTTGGGCAAGCTGCACCTTGTAAAAGTACAAAACTAGGGTGGGCTTTGACATTTAAAGTCATAGCTGATCCAATTATGGTTTAAACTCTAATGCCATCTTTTTGTAGTATTTCTCTTTTTTTCCATGAATCTGTCAATGACTGTTTGAAATATTGAAAGAGTCTGTCTCCACTTTAAAGAGTGCTTTGACGTCTCTCAGCCCTTTGAGTGAAATTAAAATGTGACTTGCCATTCTAAATGGGTGCCTGCAGGTTTCTGCACAATAATCCTTAGCTCCTTAGCCCAAAAGAGGAAGCCTCCACTACATGTAAACTGTCAGGACTACTGGGAATATTTCAATCTAGTATCTTTTCCAAGCAATAGTGGGCCAACTGTCCCTCATAAGACCATCTTTCCATTTTAGAAGTTTGTTTAATAAACCTGAGCTGCTTATTAACATCTTTAAGAAAAGCAATACTGAACGCAGTCTCCCAGATGTGGTTCTTATACAGCTGATTCTGATTTGTTTAGTTATCATATGTACATTGAAATTCTCGCTCTCTCATGCCTCCTGCTCCAAGACAGGCCTCCAGGCCTGCAATGGGCTTTGACTTCAGATTGAACCATATCCTTCCAAATTCTGTACTCATTTTGCTAAGTGATAGATAATGATTTATTCTCTCCGTGCAACCTGCAAATTATACACAGGCTTGCCCATTTGTGTTCCTCTGTGTCTCAAAGCTTTGTGATCAGCTATCTACTTTTCATTTTCTTGCCAAAATGGACATTTTCACATTTTGTTATGGTCCCTTTGCCACTTCTTTACACTCTCACTCCATCTGTCTCCATCTCTTTGTAGTCTCTTATGGTCCTCTTTGCTACTGACCTTTGTGTCATCTGCAAATCTATCAACCATTCCTTTAGCGTCTTCCTTTGTCTTTTATTTATAATGAAGACCCGACCTGGTTTCCTTCTGGTACACATCTTGCAGAAAAAGAACCTTTTAGCCATTCAATCATTTATCCACACCTACGTGTTACTATTTTATCCTAAGCTTTTATCTTCTGCAATAGCTTTTGCTGTCCTTCCTTATCAAATGGAAACCTTCAGTATTCTATCAGTTCGGTTTATTCACAGCTTGTTACTTCAAAGATCTTTAAACAGGTTAAAATTCACATAGCCATTGTAAAAGGTCCCTATGTTTTTAAAAAAATATTCAGTTATACTATCTGTGAATGGTTTTTAAAGTTTCCATTTTGATTGGTGTTTCCTGGTTTATGTTTCCCTCCATTTTTTGAAATAAAGGAGTTGCATTTGCTATTTTCCAGTCCAATAAGAACTTCCCTGGATCTAGGTGATTTTGGAAAATTAAAAGGAATTCATTAGCTGCGTTGCTAGAAACGCCATCGTGGAGAACTGTGAGCCTGCATCTCCAGCAATTACCAGTCCCCCCATGACTGCAGTTTCTGCCTGTGCATAACATCCAGTGTACAGCTACTTTGAGATGTTAGTCATTTCCTGACTGGTGAAGACTTGCAAAATGGATTTCCAAATCATGCGTTTTCTTGAACCTTCTTAAATAAGTTCTGTCTGTTGTTATATTTTGATTTTTATCAATCATACCTTTGGTGCCTTTCATTATCCAAGCTGTGTCCAGTCTTCAGGTTTTTCTTTGCTAACAATAACAATACTGTCAGAGGTAGGATTTGAAGTTTGCAGGACAATGAATCTCGGGTCAGTACGTGGTGACACACTCATAATTAGGTACACCTGTGCATCTGCACATTAATGCAAATATTTAACCAGCCAACTCGGTGCATAACAGCACGTAGACATGTTCAAGAGGTTTAGTTATTGGCCACACCAAACAGAGTGGGGAAGAAATGTGATCTAAGTGACTTTGACTGTGGGGTAATTGAGTTTTTGCCAGACTGGATGGTTTGAGTATCACAAACTGCTGGTCTCTTGGGATTTTCACTCACAATGGTCTCTTTAATATTTTACAGAGAATGTTGCAAAAAATATTGTGAGAGGCGTTTCTGTGGGTGAAAACACCTTGTTAATGAGACATCAGAGGGGAATGGCCAGACTGGTTCAAGCTGACAGTAACTCAAATATGTATGTTTATACATCACAACGGTGGTGTGTGGAAGAGTTGATCTGAATGCACAAGTGGATGGACTACAGCAGCAGGAGACCACAAGCATACAGTCAGTGGCCACCTTACTAGATACAGGAGGTACTGTAACTAATAAAGTGGCCACTGGGATACACATATAATACACTCATAGAAGTTGGTCAGTACGTGACATTTGTGCTTAAACAGTCTGGGCCTGGACATTCAGGCTGTGTCTGATTCACTTTCTGAGAAACGTGAGTAGGATTCAACATTGCATCGTCATTGCAAAGGTTCTTTGTAAAGCAGTTGAAGATGTTTGGGGGGGGTGGGGGGCTTGGATATTGTATTGAAGAACCTCTGCAGCAGTGACCTAGCAACTGTTTAATCTTCCTTTAGGAATGGCCATTGGCTTCAGTGTTGCTAAGAATTGGTGTCGAGCTCCTTGATGCCACACTCAAAAGTTCAAAGTAAATTTCTTAAAGTACATGTATGACCCTGAGATTCATTTTCTTGCAGACATTCATAGGGAAAAAGAAATAAAATACACCAAATAAACACAGACTGACAAATAACCTTTGTTCAAAAGATGACAGACTATGCAGATGCTGAGAACGAGTTGAAAAAACCTGTAGGCTGTAGAATCTGTAGTTGGAGTTACCTCTGCCAGTTCAGGAGCCTGATGGTTGTAGGACCTGGTCGTGTGGCACCTGAAGTTTCTGTCCACCCCCCGTGGCGGCAGTGAGAGGAGAGCATCGCCTGGGTGTGGGCCTTTGGATGCCGCTTTCTTGCAGCAGTACTCAGTGGTGGGGAGAACTCTGTCTGTGTCCACCACACCCTTGTGAAAGGCTGCCGTCGCTCTCACTCCACCTTTCGAATTCAGCTCATTGCTTCTGTGTTTGGACCACAGCTGTGAAGTGGTTATGGTGGAAAGGTTATTGTTAAGTGATATTTTTGATGCACTGTTGACAACATTAGCCTAATTTTGCCAATGGGTGTGCGGTAGACCAGTTGGTCTGATTTCTGCTCGGTGTGAACAAGATTACGCTGAGTCAGATAGCAGTGTTGTAATACAGTACTACGCACGTCGTAGGCTCATATACAGTGCTCGGGTGCCTAAGACTGCACAGCACTGCAGTAATTTTATGTATTGTACTGTACAGCTGCCATAACAGAAAATTCATGTGAGTGATAAACCTGATTCTGATGTGGGTCTCTTGTGGACTGAGAGTGGGAAAGGGGGATATTATGGTGGGGAAAAGAGGAAGGGAGAGTGGAGAGAGCGGGAAGCACCAGAGAGCCACTTTGTAGTGATAAATGAATTAATTATTTGGAATCAAATGACCTTGCCTGGTGTCTCCGGGCTGGCTGTGTCTGCACCCCTGCCACCCCCTGCTCCTGGCACTGCTTCTCTGCCACCTCTCCCACACCCCTCCCGTGGTGCTCCACCCTCGCCATTTTCGACATCCTTTGCTCATGCCAGATTTATAAAATCACTCTCTGCTCCATATTGACAAATACAGTTTTGTACAAAAGTTTTAAGCACTTTAGGTCTATATATATAAAAATAATATAGTGCCTAAGACTTTTGCACAGTACTGTATACAGGAAACGGTTCACTGACTATTGGTTAATTCTGGAATTTAATGGTGGCAGAGGCAGATGCAATAGGAACATTTGAGAAAGGCACATAGGTGGTTGGAAAATAGAGGGTTATTTGGGGGAAAATGTTTATATTGGTCTGAGAGCAAGTTAAAATTGCTGAAGGGCCTGTCTATGTTCTAAATCTAGCATTAGAGTGGGGCTGACTGTTCTCAGTTCCATTTGCATTCGTTGTTCTCAGCCATCGCCTGGAACTGACTGTCTTCAGTGATGGTGAAGCCATCAGGAACAAGCGGATAAAGGCCATCCACAGAATTTCTGGCTAAACTGGGTTGGAGGAGCTTTGCCCTGTCTTTGTTACTCCCATGCTGATCTGCACATTGTTGAATATAAGGATTCCTTTAGAGCTGCAGGCATGTAATTGTCGCCCCACTAGACATGGTAAGGGTGAAGGGTCTCAGCCTGGAACATTTGCCTGGCCTGCTGAGTTCCTCCAGCGTTTTGTGTGTGTTCCAGCATCTGCAGATTTTCTTGTTTGTGGTAAGACTGCAGAGCTTTTGTCAGAACGTTTGGATCACTTAGCTCTGCCCATTGCATGTTGCTTTTGCTGTTCGGTATGCATGTAGAACTGTTCCTCATCCTTAGTATCTGTAACCCATTGAACTCAGGTTGGTCCTTTGATAGTAATGGGAGGCAATGGGTATGCAGGGTCACGAGGCTTATGGCTGGGGTGGGAAATAGCTCCGCTCTTAATTCAGAGTTTCCATCAGCCTTGTGGACTATGAACCCATCACTTGTACCATGTTGTGACACTACCTGGTGGAAGTATGGAGATGGGGCGCATCTCTACAAGTACTGTGCAGTGGTTGCCCTTTCTGTAGCAGGAGCGAGGTTGGGGGTCAGGTAGATTCACTCACCACAGCCTACGGGCTCTTCTGGTGACTGCCTTTTGGCATATAGCCACTTACACTGATGTATGTCTGAGGCACATTTGCTGATGGGAGTTGAAGTCCGTCACCTAAATATACTGTTCAGCCTCAATGCTGCTTCAACATTAACAGCTGAGGGAGGATGACAGATGGTTGGTAGGCCATTTTTGTCCATATTTCATCAGAAGGCTCTCCGTAGCTACTGTTTGACCTGCTGAGTTCCTGCAGCATTTTGTGTGTGTTGCTGAAGATTTGCAGCATCTGCAGAATTTGTGTTTAGGAGACTCCTTGGGATGTCAGTCAGTGTTGAGGGATTCCTGAAATATTTTGACCTAACTATACCCCTCGAATGAATGGTCTACCCTGCTCAAGTTGTACCCAAGAATTCTGAAGGAGTCAGGCTCATGATGGGCAGAATAATAGTCTGGCATGGACTTGATGAGCTAATGGCCGACAGCGCTCTATGTAATGTTGATTATAATAACATTGCGATTGACAGATCTGTGAATTGGTTCTACTAAGTGCCAATACCCACATCATGTTTGTAAGAGGTTGACTTTGGTAGGGATCAAATTTTCTGTGTCCAGATTTGGTATGTGGGTTGATATTCTGATCTTGGATTTATGGTGGGGTTTTGATGGACAGCTTGACAATAGATCAAGGTAGCCACATCACTGGGTACAGAGATGCCAGGCTAAGTAAAAGTGGAGTCTTTTACTTGAAGGGCATTGGTGAACCAAATAGTATTTATGTGATGTGATACGGTCATTAGTGAGGTGGTTTTTAAAATTTCATTGAATTTCACGCTATCACAGTGCAAATTGATTTTGCCTCTGGATTGCTAATGTTGTAACAGTCTGCCTCACGCTGTGGCTGTCTGCTTTCTACTGCTGCATTTTGTCGAGCTTCTCAGGCTCCTAACTGGGTGTTAGTATTAACAGACGGAGGAGTGTGGCGTACTGACGGTGCTGAATGTGAGATGTGCTTGGGTCAGGTCGGAGAGGTGCCAGGTCTCTCCTCTTCATCTGCATTTGGCTCCAGGGGAAGAGTAAAGGCAGGTCCACCAAAATGGAGAATGCCATTACCCATTGAAGGATGTTCCCAGGAAGAGAGACAACAGCACAAAACAGTCGATCTGATATTGAAAGGCCTGAGAGAATGGACGTGGAGAACATTTTTTCGGTAGTGAGAGAGTCTAGGACCAGAGGGCATAGCCTCTGAATATGTCCCTTTAGAACAGTGATGAGGAGGAATTTCTTTAGCCAAAGGGTACTGAATCTGGAATTTATTTTTTCTGATGGCTCTGGAAGCCAATAGCAAGACATGTAATTAATGTCTTACTTGCTTAGCAAGACAGGCAGCACAAACTGTGCAGGCCCAAAGGTCTAACTCTGCTCCTGATGAGTAGACCTCCTGGCTGTTTTCCCTGCACTGCCTACTCTTGCTGGCTCAGGCTTCTGACCCCAGGATTGATTGAGAGTTGGGGTTTTAGTGAGATCACAGTTAGTAGTTGATTGCATTGGGTAAAATGCTGGGACAGAATAACCCCTTTGGTAATTCAGTTACAAAACTGAATGGTAATTAGGTAAAAACTGAATAGACAATAGGTGCAGAAGTAGACCATTCGGCCCTTCGAGCCTGCAACGCCATTTTGAGATCATGGCTGATCAACTACTATCAATACCCGGTTCCTGCCTTGTCCCCATATCCCTTGATTCCCCTATCCATAAGATACCTATCTAGCTCCTTCTTGAAAGCATCCAGAGAATTGGCCTCCACTACCTTCCGAGGCAGTGCATTCCAGACCCGCACAACTCTCTGGGAGAAGAAGTTTTTCCTTAATTCTGTCCTAAATGACCTACCCCTTATTCTCAAACCATGCCCTCTGGTACTGGACTCTCCCAGCATCTGGAACTTATTTCCTGCCTCTATTTTGTCCAATCCCTTAATAATCTTATATGTTTCAATCAGATCCCCTCTCAATCTCCTTAATTCCAGCGTGTACAAGCCCAGTCTCTCTAACCTCTCTGCATAAGACAGTCCAGACATCCCAGGAATTAACCTTGTGAATCTACGCTGCACTTCCTCTACAGCCAGGATGTCCTTACTTAACCCTGGAGACCAAAACTGTACACAATACTCCAGGTGTGGACTCACCAGGGCTCTGTACAAATGCAAGAGGATTTCCTTGCTCTTGTACTCAATTCCCTTTGTAATAAAGGCCAACATTCCTTTAGCCTTCTTCATTGCCTGCTGCACTTGCTCATTCACCTTCAGTGACTGATGAACAAGGACTCCGAGATCTCTTTGTATTACTCCCTTACCCAACTCTTTACTGTTCAGATAATAATCTGCCTTCCTGTTCTTACTCCCAAAGTGGATAACCTCACACTTATTCACATTAAACGCCATCTGCCAAGTATCTGCCCACTCACCCAGCCTATCCAAGTCACCCTGAATTCTCCTAACATCCTCATCACATGTCACACTGCCACCCAGCTTAGTATCATCAGCAAATTTGCTGATGTTATTTTCAATGCCTTCATCCAAATCGTTGACGTAAATTGTAAACAGCTGTGGTCACAATACTGAGCCCTGTGGCACCCCACTAGTCACCACCTGCCATTCCGAGAAACACCCATTCACCGCTACCCTTTGCTTTCTATCTGCCAACCAGTTTTCTATCCATGTCAATGCCTTCCCCCCAATGCCCTGAGCTTTGATTTTACCCATCAATCTTCTATGTGGGTCCTTATCAAATGCCTTCTGAAAATCGAGGTACACTACATCCACTGGATCTCCCCCGTCTAACTTCCTGGTTACATCCTCGAAAAACTCCAACAGATTAGTCAAGCATGATTTACCCTTGGTAAATCCATGCTGGCTCGGCCCAATCCTATCACTGCTATCTAGATATGCCACTATTTCATCCTTAATAATGGACTCTAGCATCTTCCCCACCACCGATGTCAGGCTGACAGGTCGATAGTTCTCTGTTTTCTCCCTCCCTCCTTTCTCCTACGGTTGGTGTAGGTTGAACCAGTCTTTGTTGAGTATTTCAATCTCCCTGGTTTTTCTTATGAGTTTAAACTTTACTAACTGTATTCAAATGGGGCAAGGCTAAACTGCTGGGGGAGAGTGTGCTCACGTTCCAGCAAGTTTTCCAGACCCACAGGAAGGAAATGTTACAATTTTATCAAAGTTGCAATGGTTTGGTTACAGTAATTAGTCTGGAAATCAAGGGCAGTTGCAGGATCAAGAATAGAGAAAATCTAAATTTAAAGGCTGATTTGGAGGAAACACTGCAAGATTGTTTGCAGTAGTTTGATTAAAAAATGAGGATTTTTGACGGCGCAGAAGTAGTCAGATCTTTTAGCACATGGCATTTGAGGCAATGGCAGAATTCATATTGGTTAGGGCAGACCTGATGCCACCTCCCGCTCTGAGACGTTGTGGAATGAAGATTGAAGTGTTGTTTTTCCTTTATTCTGAATTGCTTTTAGGGGTGTGGTTTAACTGGGAAGATGCACTTGCTCTGATCAAGACCATGGGCATCACCTGCCTCACTGTCCCTGTGCTGAGCGTGTGTATATAGATACTGACCTTTGGTGTGCTCTCCCTCTCGAAACTGCAGGCATTCCTACTGACGAGGAACAGGCGACAGGACTGGAAAAGATAATTATGCAGGCTATGAAAACCGGGAAGGTATGTACACAATCCTGGCAGTTTTCCAGTTAATATACAACAGACAAAGTTAGAAACGAAGGAGCTGGGATTGTAGTGCATCGGGGGAGTTGATTAGTGGCCTGGGCCTGTTTGTAGAACAGCAAGCACAGGCCCTTTGGTCTGTGATGTGCTGACCATTTAACCTGCTGTAAGATTAATCTAACCCTTCTCTCCTACATAGCCCTTCATTTTGCTATCAGCCATGTGCCTGTCTGAGTCTCTGAAATGCATCTGCTTCCGGCACCTCTGGCAGCATGTTCCCTGCACCTAACACTCTGCATATATATTTAATAAAAAACAATCTCCAACCTACACCCTATACTTTCCTCCAAAAGCTATGCATTAGCCATTTTGACCCTGAGATAAATGACCTGGCTGTCCACTATCTCTTTGCCTCATGATATGTGAAATTCCAGGTGAGTGAGACAGGTACCAGTTAGATATTTGCTGGTTGAAGGTCCTTCACACTTGCCCTGATCAGCTGGGCTGTGCATCCTTGACCATCCTGTCTCATTCAGCCCGGTTGTCAATGTGATGGTCACAGAACAGGCTGTTCAGCCCATCTAGTGTGTTGGACCATTAATCTGCATAGTCCCATTGACCTTCATCCAGACCATAGCCCTCCCATTCTGTACCTATCCAATTTTTTTTCTTAAATGTTGAAATTGACCCTGGATTCACCAGCTCGTTCCTCACTTTACCGTCCTGAGTGAAGAAATTCCCACTCATGTCCCCTGTAAACATTTCATCTTTCACACTAAACCTTAAGTCCTCTAGTAGTCTCACACAACCTCTGTGGAAAAAGCCTGCTTGCATTTACCCTATCTATACCCCTCATAATTTTGTCTACCTCTAAAACTGCATGTAATATGCCTAATTAGGCCTCAACAACATCTTATACAATTTCAACATAACATCCCAACTCTTGTAGTCAGTAGCACAAGCAAGTCTGCAGATGCTGGAGATCCAAAGCAGCGCGCACAAAATGCTGGAGGAAATCAGCAGGTCAGGCAGCATCTATAGAAATGAATGACGTTTCGGGCCAGAACTACCAGGGCTGGTACTCAGTACATCGACTTATGGAAGCCAATATGCTAAAAGCTTTCTTTACCTGTGACTCAAGGAATTACGGATCTGTGTTCCTAGATCCCTTTGTTCCGTCGCACTCCTTTGTCCAACTCTTCACTGTGCAAGTCCTACAGTTGGTCCTCCCAAAGTGCAATACCTTGCACTTGTCTGCATTAAATTCCACCTGCCATTTTCATCCCATGTTTCCAGCTGGTCCAGATCCTGCTGAAAGCTTTAGCAGTGTTCCCCGCTGTCCACTACACCCCAGTCTTGATGTCTTTGGCAAAATTTGCTGATCCGGGTTACTACACATCATCCAAATCGTTGGTATAGATGACAAACAACTACAGACCCAGCATTGATCCCCGTGGCATACCAATAGTCAGAGGTCTCCAATCCGCAGTAGAAGCAACCATCTATAACCACTCCCAAGCTTCCTCAGTGAAGCCAATGTCTAATTCAGTTTACTACTTCACCGTAATATAAAAATCCATTTAAGATAGTCCCCTATTTCAGCTGCACACATAGATTACCACTCTCATCTTCCAGAGGACCAGTTTTGTCCCTTGCTATCCTTTTGCTCTTAATATCTGTAGAAGCCCTTAAAATTCTCTTTCACCTTGTCTACTGGAGCAACCTCATGCCTTCTGTTTGGTTAGTCCTCCTGATTTCTGTCTTCCGTATTCTCTACCTCATTTGTTCCAGCCTGCTGTGCATTGCCTTCTCTTTCTCATAGTTATAGCTTGTGTGTCACCCAATGAAGGTACACTATTTAGTGTCAATATGCCGCTGCCTTGAGTTTGAAACAGGCTATTTGCCTCACTGGCCTAGAAATAGTGAGCTAGCACTGCAGTGTATGTGACTTGGTCTCATCTTTTCTTTCAGGATCCATACAACGTACTGAAACCAAAGGAGTATGCTGGGACGAAGAGTGATCCTCACATTGTCCCATCAATCACCAACAAGAGGCTCGTGGGCTGTGTGTGTAAGTAACACTGTCAGTTATTCCATATGGGTATCCTTCAGCATGATGGCACCAGCATCAGTTTCTGTAACTTCTGATAATTTCTCCAATCTCCCATTTTTTTTCCCATTCAGCTTCCCTTCTCAGGTGGCCATCAGCTCCCCCCCCCCCCCCATCTTACTCTTGCCTTTGCTTCTTTCCTTTCTGGTTCTGGTAAAGGGACTCTTTTCTGTAAATGCTGCCTAACCTGCAGAGTCTGTGTTTGTAGTGGATGAGGTTAATGTTTTTGCAAATTGTTGAGGGTGGATCTGAGAGCAGGTGAGATACGATAATCAGGTCTCTCTGCTGCAGCTGAACATACATCAGCCTGTGTGGAGAAGAGCCAGTACACACTTGTTTTCCAGAGCTATTGGGCATTTTTCTATTTACCATGGTGACTGCACCATCCCTAAAGAACATGAAAATTAATTACAGGTCATTACATCCTGATTGACTGGAATGTTGCCCCTGTGCTTCTCCCCTGAACATTTCAATTCATCCCCCAAAGTTCTGCGTATTAATTTACTACTACTGGGGCAGATTCAACACTGTCAGTGAATGAAGTCAGAATTTTTATAGGACTGCTGGAGGATAGAATGCCACAGCAACTAGGCCGATTTTAAATTAGTTACTAAGATTGAATCACTTTATGAATGATTGACTAGAAAATGCGTTATCTCCTAGGCTGTTATTACTTGGTATTTTGTGATTGAAAAGCTGTTTGCTACACAAGAGCCCAATGATATTATTGCAATGATCTGAACAGGAGCAGTGTATTGACAGAGAGCTTTGTTTCTGCAGGTGAGGAGGACAACACTTCTGTCATCTGGTTCTGGCTTCATGAGGGCGAGACTCAACGCTGTCCATCTTGTGGGGCTCATTACAAGCTCGTACCTCACCAACACTGAATGAATCTTACTGCATGGTTCGGGACCCAATGTTAATCACTCCTAGGGCAGCTTGCCCACTAGTGTACTGTATTGTTTACAGAAATATAAATATTAAATGAATCTTACATCCACAAGCTTGTTTTCCTGGTCTTTATTTCTTAGAGACAGTAGAAATGTCAATGCTGTAGGGGCTTACTGCCAACTCCCTTCCAACTTGGATTGCTTGTTCTACTCCCTGGCGGTGTGAAGGGAGCAGGAAAGAAATCTCATTTGGCCCCTCTTGCAGGGATGATCGAGTGAGAGCTGGAGTCAATAAAACAAGCATCTACTACAGGGTCCAATGTACGCAATAAAATATTACAAAAATAAGGAATACGCAAATCATTGTCTCTGTACATTTCCCACTGTTCTGTGGGAGTCATGGTAACTGCTGTGCACTGGTCACGAGGCAAGGAGTTTCTGTGGTGTGGATGATAGTGCTACCTTGGTCCATCACAGAGGGCACTTTACCCACGGTCTCTGTACTTGCAGCCACCGACCCTTGGCTCTTTGCCAGGCTGAATCGTTCCCCTCCAGAGGCAGGTTTCACTTCGCTCTTGCCCAGTGTTAGGTTGGTGCTGCTGGAGGAACTCCGGAGGACGGGTCCTGCTTTAGAGAGCATCATACTGGAGCTGCTGATGGAGGGGTTCAGCATTGGACTCGCCGCATTCAAAGGTGGAGTCCCCAGAGATCTTTGAGGTGAGATTTCCAGAGGAGTGATGATAGATTTCGTGAGAGCAGACATCTTAGCATCAGACATCACGTAAAGAGTCTTTGTTGGACTTGTCGTAACTGTAAAATAAAAATGATCAAACACTGACTAGTGCTTTAAACATTGAACAGTGCAGCTCCTCAAGACACACTCACCTCCCCATCTTTCTACAATTATGCTGTTTTTAACCAAAGAGGCTTTAAAAAAAATTAGTGTAGCACTATTACGGGGCCAGAGACTTCAGGATCAATTCTGTTGCTATCTAAAGAGTTTGTATGTTCTCCCCGACTGTTTTCCTTTCAGAGCTTATGGGCTGGAATCTCTAATGAAATAAAAATTGCAGGTGGAGTTACTGATTTATTTACAAATTGGTAATTGTCTTTGAGAGGGTAGTGTGAACACTTTTAACCCCTGCAACTGCAGTCCTAAAGGTTCTCACGATGGGGTTCCAGGTTTCAGATGGAATAATCATATTTTTAATTTGTTGAGTTCTTCGGAACACAATCTTGATGCTGCCCTTGACTTTGGTGGCATATGACACAGGTTTGGGGACTTGTGTCAAGTAGCCTAAATATATGCTGGTGGTATTGACAGCACTCTTACAAAATAATGATTCTTCAAGTATGACTATGAGGCTGATGCTTCACTAGTGTTGGGGCAGCTTCCCCAATATGGACAGCAATGCCCTGATACTGTGAGTAGGACTACAGATGACGTTTTGCCCATCATACTCAGTTCATAGATCGATACCAAGTGGTGCATTAAGGTTCAGCTGACTTATTACTATATAAGTGAACCTTGCAGATCTAGAGTCACAAAGGACCAACTGGGTAAATTATTGATCGACCGGAGAGGTGATTTAATAGAGATGAGTCACAGCAAATTTATCAAAGTCCTTAAATATAATACCACCTTGACTGGACAGCCAGAGACTTTTTCCCAGGATGCATATGACTCATACAGGGTTTCTGACCTGGTGTCCATGGCATAAAAGTTTAGGAACCCCTGGACTAATATACACAGAGTGATTGGTGTGTGGAATGCCTTGTTTGTGATGGTGAGGTAGATACCACAAGACCATAAGATATAGGAGCAGAATTGGGCCATTTGGCCCATCAACTCTATTCTGCCATTTGATATGGCTAACCCAATTGTCCCCTCAGCCCCGATCTCCTGCCTTTTCCCCATATCCCTTCACGCCTTGACAATCATGAATCTATCAGCCTCTACGTAAAGACTAGGCCTCCACAGCTGCCTGTGGCAAAGAATTTCACAGATTCACCACTCTTTATCTCCGTTCTAAAAGGACGCCCCTCTATTTTGAAGCTGTGTCCTCTGGTCTTAAACTCATCTGCCACAGGAAACATCCTCAACATCCACTCTATCAGGGCCTTCCACCATTCGATAGGTTTCAATTATGGCACACCTCATTCTTCTGAATTCCAGTGAATACAGACCGAGCCATCAAACTCTCTTCATATGACAGGCCCTTCAATCCTGGAATAATTTTTTATGACCCTCTTTTGAACCCTCTCCAGTTTCAGCATATCCTTCCTAAGATAAGGCCCCAAAAAGCTGCTCACAATAGTCCCAAGCGAGGTCTCACCAGTGCTTTATAAAGTCTCAATATTACATCTTTGCGTTGATATTCCAGTCCTCTTGAAAGAATACTATCATCGCATTTACCTTCCTCACCACAGAGTCAACCAGCAAATTAACCTTAAGGGAATCCTGCACAAGGACTCCCAAGTAACTCAGATTTTTGTGTTTCCTCTCTACTTAGAAAATAGTCAACCCTTTCATTTCTTCTACCAAAGTGCATGACCATACACTTCCCTACACTGTATTCCATCTGCCACATTGCCCATTCACCTAATCCAAGTCCTTCTGTATCCTCTCTACTTCCTCAAAACTACCTGCCCCTCCACCTATACTTATCATCTGCAAACTTGGTCACAAAGCCATCAATTCCATCACCCAAATCCCTGACGTATAACATAAAAAGAATCTGCCCCAACACAGATCCCTGTGGATATCCATTAGTTATTGGTAGCCAATCAGAAAAGGCTCCCTTTATTCCCACTCATTGCCTCCTGCCAATCAGCTAATGCTTTATCCATGCTAGGATCATTCCTGTAATACCATGTAGCTTGTTAAGCAGTCTCATGTATTGCAGCTTGCTAAAAGTGTTTTGTATTTAGGTTTTCAAAAGATCAACTAATTCTCCTTTGTCTATCCTGCATGTTATTTCTTCAAGGAATTCCAGTTGTCAGGCAAGATTTTCCCTTGCAGAAACCCGCTATTTTACCATGTGCCTACAAGCACCCTGATGCCTAATCCTTAATAATTGACTCCAACATCTTCCTAACCACTGAGGCCAAACTAACTATAGTTTTCTTTCTGTCTCTCTCTTCTTGAAGAGTGGTGTGACATTTGCAATTTTCCAGTCTTCCAGAACTAGACAAGAATCTAGTGATTCTCAAAAGATCATTACTAATTCCATCACAAGCTCTTCAGCCACTTCTTTCAGAATTCTGGGTGTACACCATCTGATCCAGATGACTTATCTATCTTTAGACATTTTGCTTTCCCAAGAACCTTTCTGGTAATGACAATTTCACATCCATGACCCCTGACTGAAACTTACACCAAACTGCAAGTGTCTTCCACAGTGAAAACTGATGCAAAATATTCAGTTCATCCACCATTTCCTTGTCTCCCATTACTACCTCTTCAGCATCATTTGCCATCTTACCAATACCTACTCTCATCTCTCTTTTACACTTCATGCATCTGAAGAAACTTTTGGTATCTTCTAATATTATTGACTAGCTTACCTTCGTATTCCATCTTCTCCTTCTTTATGACGTTCGATTGGTTTTTAAAAGCTTTCCAATTCTCTCACTTCCCACTAATTTTTGATTATGTCCTCTCTTTGGCTTTTATGTCGGCTTTGACTTCTCGCTAGCCACTGTTGTGTCATCGTGCCTGCAGAATACTGCTTCCTCTTTGATATGTACAGTTGGGCCTTCTTATCCGCGAGGGATTGGTTTCAGGACCCCTCGCAGATACCAAAAAACATGGATGCTCAAGTCCCTTAGTTAACCTGTCTCAATGCGGTGGACTTTAGGACCCGGCGGAGTTCTGAATCCACGCTGTTTCTGTTCACAAAAATAATCGCGATCACGATTGAAAATAAAGTGGAAATAATAAAGCTACTGGAAAGAGGTGAAACGCCATCGGTCACTGGAAAAGCGTTAGGCTATAGTCGGTCAACGATCAGAACAATTTTAAAGGATCAAGTGAGAAAGGCCTGTCCAATGAAAGCTGTAATTATTACTAAGCAACGCAGTGGTTTAATTATTGAAATACATAAGTTTAAGTGTTTTATATGCATAGCAGGTAAAATATATACTATATGCTAAGACAAAAGTTTGACTAACTGACGCTAAATAATACCGGATGTACCTGTTCCGACTTACTTAGTAAGAGAATTTCCGATTTTTTTCGATCCTGATCCACGATAACCTACGCACATCCTCCCGTGTACTTTAAATCATCTCTAGGTTACTTATAATACCTAATACAATGTAAATGCTATGTAAATAGTTGTTATACTGCATTGTTTAGGGAATAATGACAAGAAAAAAGTCTATACATGTTCAAACAAGAAGTGCTGGGAACACTTCTGGGTTTTCTCGATTCGCAGTTGGTTGAATTCATGCATGTGGAACTCGCGGATAAGGAGGGCCACCATTTTTCTTTTTTTTCCCTCTTTTTTTTCTTCTTTTTTTCTCTTTATTAGTTATTACGTTGTTAGATTAGTTTTTCTAGCATATTTTTTTTATTTTTCTCTTTTCTGTTTTTTTTAAATATATGTTATGATATAACCTAGTTTTGCTTTGTTTATATGTTATTTGTATTATTCATGATTTGGGAAGACTTAATTATATTGTAACTATTGCTTGTGTATCCTTTCATGTTCAGTTTAAATTTGTAAGTTTGTAATCCCACTATCTATGTATTAATCTTATTATGTTGATGTTAATAATAATAATAAGATTGAAAAAGAAAAAAAAAGAAAGGAGGGCCAACTGTATATATCTTGTGCCTTCTGAATTGCTTACAGAAATTTCAGCCATTACTGCTCTGCCATCATCCCTGCCAGTGTTCTTTTCCAATCAATTCTGGCCAACTCCTCTCTCATGCCTCTGTGACTCCCTTTCTTTCACTGTAATACTGATACACCTGACTTTAGTATCTCCTTCTCAAATATGAACACTTTCCTCTAAGGGTTCTTTTATCTTAAGCTCTCTAATCAATTCCAGTTCATTTGCCAACACCCAATCCTGAATAGCTGATCCCCTAGTGGGTTCCAGCACAAGTAGTTCTAAAAAGCCATCTTATAGGCATTCCAGAAATTCACCCTCTTGGAATCCAGCACCACCTGATTTTCCCAATCGACATGCACATTGAAATCCCCCATGACTATTGTAACATTGCCCTTCTGGCATGCATTTTCCATCTCCCATTGTAATCTGTAGATATCCTTACTCCTGTTTAGGAGTCCATGTCCGCCTCCTATCAAGGTCTTTTTACCCTTGCAGTTCCTTAGCTCTATCCATAATGATTCAACACCTTTAGACCCTACATCACCTCTTTCTAAAGATTTGATCTCATTGTTTACCAACAGAGCAACACTGACCCCCTTGCCTTCCTTCCTATCCTTTCCATACAATGTGTATCCTTGGAGACATTAAGATCCCAGATATAATCTTTCAGCCATGATTCAGTGATGGCCTACGACATCATACATGCAAATCTGTAACTGTGCTACAAGTTCATCTATCTTATTCTGTAGACTGTGCATTCAAATGCAACACCTTTAGTGCTGTTCGATACTGTCCACCTTTTACATCTTGTTGACTACAACTTTGCTCTTCTAACAGCCTCTCCTCACTACACATTGCATCTATATGTAAACCAGCTACCTCAGCTTCAGATCTGTCACTCCAGTTCCCAACTCCCTGCCAAATTAGTTTAAAGCCTCCCGAACAACTCTAGCCAACCTGCCCGCAAGGATATTGGAACTCCTCTGGTCCAATATGTTATGTGCATTTAAAAAACTCTTGGATAGGCAGATGGATGAGTGAAAAATGGACAGCTATGTGGAAGGGAATGGTTAGATTAATCTTAGAATAGATTAAAGGTTGGCACAACATTGTGGGATGAATTTTATGTCCTGAAGTTAAATTCCACAGCTGCCATTAACCTCAATCATCACTGATAAGTTACACATTTTCACTGCTCTGTGGGAAATGTCCTCAATTGCCTACTGATTTACGGGGTAACTCTCTAACAATAACGGGCTCTAATTTTACACACTTCTTACAACCCTGCACCCCACACATCGACCCTCTAATTCTATCAATACTCAGCCTTCCATTGTTCTTGAGGCAGAAGGCCAAGATTGTTGACATCACTCATGTAATTAAATCTTAGCTATGGTGACGATCATATGCATCACTTTTACAAACCACTAAAGCTTACAGAACTTCCAGACAACACTTTGAACAGAGTAGTAAAGCACAAATTCAAAAGACTAAATAAGACCAAAAGACATGGGAGCAAAATTAGGCCATTCGGCTCATCAAGTCTACTCCACTATTCTATCATGGATAATTTATTAGCCCTCTCAACTCCATTTTCCTGCCTTCTCCCTGTAATATTTGACTCCCTTAATAATCAAGAACTGATCAACCTCTGCTTTAAATATCAAGTTCAGATTCAAGGTTATTGTCGTCTGAATGTACATAAATACAACCAAACAAGACGTTCCTCCAGAACAGTGTGCTCACAAAACATATAAAACAAAATATCACAAATAGTTATAAAGAAATTCAAAGTACATGTAGAACTCAGCACAGGTAAACAGTAATCTGTCCTAGTGTCAGGATATTCATTAGACTCACAGCCTGGAAGCTCTAGTCCTGAAGCCCCTGCATCTCCTTCCTTCCTGGTGATCCTGTTGGTGGTTTGTTGTGGTAGGGTCTCCTGTAGAAAGCGGTTAGCATGGGGATGGGGAGCATTACATGCCTCAGTCTCCTCAGAGGGTGTAGATGCTGCTGTGCCTTCTAGACTAATGATGAAGTGCTGAGGGTCCAGGTTAGATCATCCATTAGGTGCACACAAGGAACTTTGTGCTCTTCACTCTCTGCACAGCAGAGCCACTGATGTGTAATGGTCGACCTGCATCTTGCTGAAGCCCACCATCATTTCTCTTGTCTTGTCCATGTTGAGAGAATGGTGGTTGTTCTCACACAACATTTGACAAGCCTCTCTACCTCCTCTCTGTATGCTGACTCACCGATGTTGCTGATGAGGCCCACCACTGTAGTGTCATCCGTGAAGTCGATGATGTGGTTTGAGCTGGATCTGGCAGTGCAGTCATGAGGCAGCAGCGGACTGAGCACACAACCGTGAGAGGCGCCAGCGCTCAGTGTGATGGAGCTTGAGATGAAACTGCCAACTCAGACCCAGTTACAGAGAGGGGCGTTGAGTTCAAATGAGGGCAGTTTACCCACCAGCCTCTGAAGGACGATTGTGTTAAACGCCAAGCTGAAGTTGATGAATGACATCCTGGCGTACAAGGCATCGTTTTCTAGGTGGGACAGGATGGAGTGAAAGGCAGAGGCTCTGACATCATCAGTGCACTGGTTTGAGCAGAAGGTGAACTAGAAAGGGTCCAATGTAGCTGGAGCCAATGACCTGGCCTCCACAGCCATCTATAGCAATGAATTCCACAGATTCACTATCCTCTGGCTGAAGAAACACCTCCTCATCTCTGTTCCAAAGGGATGACCTTGTATTCTGTGACTGTGCCTTCTGGTCTTAGACTTCCCTACTTTAGGAAATATCCTCTGCACATCCACTCTACCTAGGCCTTTGAATATTCAATAATGTTGAATATAGACTGAGGTCAAAGTCAGCATGTGCCTTCACTGACTGCAGACTCACCTACAGCTGAGCATAAACTCTGGGGATTTGAACTTGATTCCGCAGGGGACTGAGTTTTGCTTGCGTCTCGTGCCGCGATTACTTTGGTCTGGTCAACAGTGCTGATACATTGGGGTCTTGGGACTGGGAGCAGAGGGTCTGAGCACTGCAAAGAGAAAACAAGAGGGTCAGAGTTACTGCTTCTGAGTCAGCATCTGAAGGTGGAAGCAGATTGGACCAGCCACTTGAATCACAACCCCAGGAACACCAGAGGATGCGATTTTCTTCCAAGTAAGTGTTAGCCTCAAAATGGTGCTAGTGAGCACATGCGCAAGCAATGCTGTAGTTGAGAGAGCTTTCAGCTTCAAGTTCCTATGAGAGAACATCACCATTGGCCTGCCCTGGTCCAATCACACAGACACCATGAACAAGAAAGAGCCCTAGCGCCTCCACTTATTCAGTTGGCATGACCCCAACAAAGCACGTACCACCGTGCTCGAGAGTGCCTGACCGATGCTTTATAAAGCCTCGACGTTACTTGCTTTTATATTCTAGCGCTCTCATTCCATTTGTCTTTATTACTACTGATCTGTATGATGGTATACAAAGCTAGTTTTCACTGTACTTGGTATATGTGACAACAATAAACCAATTTATCAAATGTCCCCATCAAGAATACACTTGTGGCCCTGTCCATGTGTTCATTATGAAGCCACAAAGATTGATCAGCTGGAGAAGGGAAATGGCGTTTCTTTGCCAGAATATGACCCGTGGGATCTCATGTGATCTATACTCAAAGTCAAGGATGCAAGCTCACTCCCTCCCACCAGTATACCACCGTCTTGTTCCCTCGCCCCACCCCTGGGTGTAGCAGGACCTACTTGGGGTCTGTGGAGAATCTAGCGTTGGAAGGCACAATTCTGTCAGAACAGCCGTGGCTGTTTGTCCAGGTCAGGACAGCAATGAGTGTACTATAGCACCAAACTAGGCCCTTCAGCCCATCTAGTCCATGCCAAGGGGCCAGGAGGATTTTGCAATGTCTGATGGCATGACGGTATGCCCAGTTACTCCGGATGAGAAGTGATGAAGGCATTGGGTAACCGTATTAGAATGTCTTCCCTTTCATGGAAATTAAATACCAACATCATCATAGTTTTATTTTAAAATTACACCTGCACCTGCCCATCTTTCAGCCTCTGGTATAGTAAGGTAAGAGCTAGCGAAACACTTTTAGAGCATCAGCAATCGAAGTTCAGAGTAAATTTATTATCAAAGTACGCATGTCACCATATACAACCCTGACATTCATTTTAGAGTCTTAGTCATAGAAAATTACAGCAGAGAAACAGGCTCTTCGGCCCATCTATTCCATGCTGAACCGCTTAAATTGCCGACTTTCATCAACCTGCACCGGGACCATAGCCCTCTATAACCCTACCATCCATTACCTATCCAAACTTCTCTTAAAAGCCTCCTTGCATTTACCCTATCTATACCCCTCATAATAGCTCCATCAAATGTCAGTCTTCTACGTTCCAAGGAATAAATTCCTAACCAATTCAATCTTTCTTTATAACTCAGGTCCTCTAGACCCAGCATTAATTTTCTCTGCATTCTTTCAACCTTATTTACATTTTTCCTGTAGGTAGGTGACCAAAACTACACACACTACTCCAAATTAGGCCTCACCAATGTCTTATATAACTTCAACATAACATCCCATCTCCTGTACTCAATACTTGGCCAGCATGCCAATAACTTTCTTTACTGATCTATCTACCTGTAACGTCACTTTCAATGAATTACAGATCTGTATTCCTAGATCCCTTTGTTCTACCAACATTCCTCGGTGCCCTATTGTTCACTGTGTAAGACCAACCCTGACTGGTCCTTGCACTTGTCGGCATTAAATTTCATCTGCCATTTCCAGCTGATCCAGATCCCGCCGCAAGCCATGACAGACTTCCTCAATGTCCACCACACCCCCAATCTTGGTGTCATCCACAAATTTGCTGATCCAGTTAACCACATCCTCCAGATCAATGATATAGATGACGAACAGACCCAGCACTGATCCCTGCGGCACTCCTCTAGTCACAGGCCTCCAGTCAGAGAGGCAACCATCAATTACCACTCCCTGGCTTCTCCTACAAAGCCAATGTCTAATCCAATTTACTATCTCATCTCAAGTGTCCAGCAACTGAACCTCTTGATCAACCACCCATGTGCAACTTTGTTAAATGCCTTGCCAAAGTCCACATAGACAACACCCACTGCCTTGCCTTCATCAATTTTCCTGGTAATTTCCTCGAAAAAGTTTGGTTAGACATGACCCACCATGTACAAAGCCATGCTGACTTTCCTTAATCAGCCCGTTTCTATCCAAATACTCATATATCCGGTCCTTTAAAATACCTTCCAATAACTTTCCCACTACTGATGTGATGTCAGGCTCACTGGCTGGCCTATAATTTCCTGGTTTATTTTTAGAGCCTTTCTTAAACAGCGGAACAACGCTAGCTACCCTCCAGTCCTCTGGTACCATAACTGTCACCTGTCATTTCCTTACAGGCATTCACAGCAGATGCAAAGAAAACAATAGAATCAATGAAAAACTATACACAAAGACCAACAAACAAGCCATATGCAGAAGACAAACTGCAAATACAAAAAAAATTAGTAATAATAACCGGAGTTCAATTGACGCTGCTGTCTGTATGGAGATTGTATTTCCTTCCCGAGACCGCGTGGGTTTCCTCCGGGTGCTCTGGTTTGCTCCCACATTCCAGAGACGTGCGGGTTAGGGTTAGGTAGTTGTGTGCATGCTATATTGGCGCTGTAAGTGCGGCGACTTTTGCGGGCTGCCCCGAGCACATCCTTGGACTGCATTGGTCGCTGATGCAAACGACTTGTTTCAATGCACAAGTGACAAATAAAACTGCTGCTTAGTCCTTACTGCTCTGCCCAATCACAAGCCGTACTGAGGGCCTGGACTCGGTGTCACTGTCTGGTGTGGGTCAGCGCTCCACCCTCCCACCCATCTCTGCGGATTTCACTCACCTGCTGTGTCTGGGCCTCTGAGCCCCTGATCTCCGGCTCCATCCCCTCGAGGCCGAGGCTGCCTGTGGTACAGGGCTGGCCCAGGGTGGACACGCGGCCCGCCTGCGTCCTCAGGGTCACGGTGATGGTGGTCGGAGGCTTCACCCCTGCACAACGAGAAGGACGAGCAGAGTCAGAAACGTCTGTAGGAGTTGACACGCACAGGCTTTCGGGGGGGATATCAGCAGGTACTGAGGTTGCGTCACACTGAACCCGATGCAAAGGGGAGAGGCTCACTTTGCGCCAGGCCAAGTAGTCCATTTATGGGTCCAGGCAGTGGACAGTTGAAGGGTCTGTCCGAGCTGACTGGTTGCCCCTCTCCGGGGTACTTCTGTGCTTGGGTGTTTTAGTTTTCAGTACTGGATATTCTGCAGACTTCTGTTGTGATATTGTAGCCATTGGATAAACTTTGTGTAAAAGAGGGGAAGTACTGAGGGTCACGCTGTGCAATAGGCAGTACTGTGGGGGGGCCACACCTCGGGACGGGCGGTGATGTGTGAGCTCTCGGAAAAAGGTCAAGTTATTTCGGGAATAAACACCGAAGAACCGTGACGAGGACGAAGGAAGGTTTAGGAGAGAGTATTTCACCTTTGGCAGAGGACTGCAGTAGTTTGCTTCCTGAAGGAAGGCTATGTGCGCAGGCCGTGGCAGTGACTGTGCCTGCCACTTTTACTGGGAAGGTACTGGAGCGAATTTCTCCGGCTATTATTATTGGTAAACCCTTCCACCTGGAGTACTCGGCCTGGGATGACTGGGTGAAGAGCTCTGTGGTGAACTCTTGGACTATCGCTCGGATAGAGGAACATTGAAGTGGCCCAGCTGTGCACAGGGAGGTTCAGCGCTGGAGTATCACTGCACAGACTTCCCTGCCCGTCTAGCAGAGACTACCGACTTTACTCTCCTCTCAGAACTGCTCTTCAGAAGAGTGATATGTGTTGTGACTGAGTTAATTTGTTTGCATTTGAATTCAGACTGTGTGGGGCTGTAACATGGCGGGCTGCAGCTCGAACCTTAGCCTCTGGTGAAAGAGGTCCTGAAGATCCACCACCTTTCAGACTTTAAATAACTCTAAATAAAAAATGGTGCAATGCAATATCGCTGCACCTCTGAGTGCTCACTCTCGTGGCTGTGTCTGTAGGTGGGGATGAGGGTTAGTTGAGGGTATAATTGGCATTAAGAGGCATCAAAGTCCCCTTTCTACCTCTGGTCCACTACAGCGAAGTTCCTGGCCCTGAGTAGGTGGATAAATGTGCCGAAAGAGTCGGTGACAGGTTCCGTTCAGAGGGTGACTCTCTATAACACGCACTTTCATCTCCATAAAGTAGACTTCCTCCCTCGCCTGTGTTCTTTGTGTGAGGTAACGTCCCTTGTCAGCCGTATGTTTCTCAAGCTGAGTGGAGGTCATTGGGCACATGTAGACACTTCCATCGTCAGGTGCTCATGGAGCTGGAATGGACGGGGATGCTGAGGGGCACTTTAATTTGTGTCATGGAAGGGAGCACTACCCAATCTGCTGGGCCATGGGCCGGCCACAATGCCACACCCGCAAGGAGTTTGGGCACATTTGTCAGAACTGCCCGAAATGCCAGACTGCCACCTCAACCTGGGCAGGCCTCCCCCTCATTGGCCTTCCTGACCCTGCACGCATGGCGAGGAAGCATGGGTCAAGGTAAAGGGCAGGAAGGCCAAGAGGAAGAAGGAAAATCTCCAGGCCTCTCGTCCACAGGGGGAGGAGGAGCCAGGGCCCTTCAGGAGAGTGAAGGAATTCCAAAACCCGAGGCAGGAAGCACAGTAGTGGTGTCGGCGAGCGGGGGGCAGCCCTGCCCTGCACTCGAACAGGTTGTTGAGATCCAGGGGGAGCCGGGCTTGTGACAGCAAGAACGGAACTGTTTCCAGTAGTGGGATGAGCATGTGCGAATGGGATAGTGAGGACGGGGATGGCCCGGGATGAAGTGACAGAGACGAGAAGTCTTTTGAAGCCGAGACGCTGGAGGAGCATGTCCCCGGCAATGAGCCTTAGACTGTTACCACGGAGGAAATTCAGGAGTTCTTAGCCGACTCCCAGCACAGGCTAGCTGATGGACGGACCTGCCTGGGGTAATGCGATCAGTCCAACACCATTCTTCAAAAGAAGGGAAGGGATTTGGAAGTGGTTGGGAGGGAGCTCCTGAAAGTCCTGCTAGGGGTGTAAGGCGGTCTGCTCCCGCTAACTAAGGTGCTGGCAAGGTGTTGCACTATCAAGTAAGTCACAGTAGCAAGCCACAATATCGATGGTGGCAGGGAGTCTTACCACTGGTTCCACCATCTTTCAGTCCTCAGGGAGCGGTGATAGGCAGTAAGCTTCCTGCAGGAAACCCACACTGTTCTGAGAGACAAATCCTCCTGGATTTGCGTCCGTCTACATGAGCCACCTCAGCTCCAATTTGAGAGGAGTGGCAATATTGTTGGCCCCAAACTTCCAGCCGGAGATGTTGAAAGTAAACAAGCTCAAATCAGGACACCCACTGGATCTCACCGCGTGCCTGGATAGCGTACCGCTTGCACCACGACCATGGGAGGTGGTGGTTTGTGACTCGACATGTCTCCTGCGTGCTGGTGGCCGTTCTCAGACCACCGCCTGGTTTGGGCAGAACTAAACCTTCTGCTTATGTGAGCAGGTCAGCAATACTGACATTTCAATAAGGATGGCCAGTTCTGAGTCCTGTTCCGTCTGTTCTAGGCAGAGAGAGCAGAGGGGTTTCCCCTCCCAGAGGCTTTGGCAGAACGTGGACAAAGATCATGTCCGATTTTTGCAAGTGTAACATGTTGTAAGGTTACACTGCTAATGTAATGGCCTCTCTGTAATGTTTCACTGCTAATGAAATGGTTTCTCTGTAGCAGCAATGTTTGGGTTATGACTAGAGAGAGCGGGGGTTTGGAACGTGCGCCATTCAATGAGAGGCATGTTGTTCTTTTTTGTGTGACTGGGAGCAGGGATTTCACGGTCTTTTGTCGGCGAGAGATGAAAAGAGAAGATGCGAATGGAAAGAGTTGGTAGACCAGCGGACGGAGCGGACGAGGGTCTGACAGTCAGCGATGCTCGGAAGGGGTTGATGGGGAACGAATGGACAGAATCGTGAGCTCCAACGTGTGCGTTAGACTGTTTCATTAAAATGGGCCCTTTTTCTTTTTCTTTTCCTTACTTACCCTATAGTCAGATTAAGATTTATAAAGTTCAATTGTTTAATTGCATACGGTGTACTGTCTGATATTTTGCATTTCGGATTTGTAACCGGGCAACTCATCACGCAGCATCCACACAAACTAGATTTCTCAGTTTGGCTGAGCCAGAGGCTGTCTTCTAGTAGACAAACGCATGCTGGCCAAACCTGAGGGTTACACAAGGAAAACACAATGTCGTAGATCAAGAAGTGGGTGTGCCAGATCGAGACAGAGCTGCTTGATCTGACGTCTCAGCTGACCCCAAACACTGCTTTGCCAGAAGTACCAGGGCAAGGAGGAAGCGCTGGAGGGGTCCCGAGGTGCCTTCACCAGATCAAAGAGCCAGCTGTTAGAAGATCTGGACCATGCCTCACCTTTCCTTTACTCTCTGGAGAAATGGATGGGTGTGTGCAGGAAACTTGTGGAGCTGCAGTTAGAGGATGGCTTCTCCATCACAGATCTGGTGAGAATCGTTAAAGAAGCTCACTCATTTTATGTGACGCTGTTCTCGCCATACCCATGAAGTGAGGTGCGGGGAGTGCTGTGGGAGGATTTAGAAACATAGAAAACCTACAGCACAATACAGGCCTTTCGGCCCACAAAGCTACACCGAACATATCCTTACCTTAGAAATTACCGAGGGTTACCCATATCCCTCTGTTTTTCTAAGCTCCATGTTCCTATCCAAGAGTCTCTTAAAATACTCCATCGCATCCACCTCCACCACCGTCGTTGGCAGCCCATTCCACGCACTCACCACTCTCTGAGTAAAAAACTTACCCCTGACATCTCCTCTGTACATATTTCCAAGCACCTTAAAACTGTGCCCTCTCATTTTAGCCATTTCAGTCCTGGGAAAAAGCTTCTGACTATCCACACGATCAATGCCTCGCATCATCTTATACACCTCTATCAGGTCACCTCTCATCCTCCATCACTCCAAGGAGAAAAGGCCGAGTTCACTCAACCTATTCTCATAAGGCATGCTCCCCAAACCAGGCAACATCCTTGTAAATCTCCTCTGCACCCTTTCTATGGTTTCCACATCCTTCCTCTAGTGAGGCAACCAGAACTGAGCACAGTACTCCAAGTGGGGTCTGACCAGGGTCTGACATATCTCTCAACTCCTAAACTCAATCCCACAATTGAAGGCCAATGCACCGCATGCTTTCTTAACCACAGAGTCAACCCACACAGCAGCTTTGAGTGTTCTATGGACTCAGACCCCAAGATCCCTCTGATCCTCCACACTGCCAAGACTCTTACCATTAATACTATATTCTGCCATCATATTTAACCTACCAAAATGAACCACCTCACACTTATCTGGGTTGAACTCCATCTGCCACTTCTCAGCCCAGTTTTGCATCCTATCAATGTCCCGCTGTAACCTCTGACAGCCCTCCACACTATCCACAACATCCCCAACCTTTGTGCCATCCGCAACCCATCCCTCCACTTGAGGATGACCAGTAGCTGGACTCTCCCCATCACTGGAGAAACTGACCAGCACCTTTAACCAGCTGCTCCGTTGGACGGGTTAGCAGTGGAATTCCTCCTGGCCTTCGGGGACATACTGGGTGCTGACTACACCAGGATCCTGGGCAAAAGCCTGGCGACAGGTGAGATGCCCTCTCTTGGCGTGGGGCAGTCATGGTCCTGCTGCCAAAGGGGGATCTTCAGTGCATGAGGAACTGCTGTCCAGTGTCTATCCTGTGCTCCAAATACAATGTCTGCCTGGGCAATCGCCAATTGTCTGGGCTCTGTGCTGTCCCAAACCAGTCCTATACTATCCCGGGCCGATCCATTCAGGACAATATCAACCTCATCCATCTGTTCAGGTTGGCCTGTCAGCTGCCTTTCCCTCTCTTTAACAGGAGAGGGTGCTTGATAAGATGGATCATGACTACCTCCTCTGGACTCTCTGTGCGTTCGGACTCGCACCGCAGTTAGTTGCCCGAGTTTGTCTGTTGTACGCTGCTGTGGTGTGCTTGATACAGGTCAAAGGATCCTCGACAGTGCACTTTTGCTTTGGGAGGGGTGAGTCAGGGCTGCCCAATGTCAGGGCAACTTTACTGTTTTCCTGTGCCTTCTTCGGAAGCGGTCGACAGGCCTGGTTCTGCATAAGCCAGAGATGAGGGCAGTGTTTTCAGCTTAAGCCCATGGTGTCCTCCTTATGTTCACCGACCCTGTAGACCTGCAGCGGATGGATGTGAGACCGCCAGTGGGTCTTCTCAGGGTCCACTGGACAAAGTGCTCTGGACTTTCAGTGGGTCACTGGAAGAGGGACTCACTGCCAGAGGAGCCAAGACCACTTGCATGGAGTGCCACACACCACCTTTACCCAAGCTCTGCTGTGGAGAATTCGCCGGCGAACTGGCGGGACTTGGAGACAAAAGACTGCCCGGCTGGGACGCTGGTCGGGTCTACTCCATGCAATCTCACTCCGGGGCAAGGAATTAGTCATTAACCAGTCGGGCCCTTCAGTCCCACCCACTGTATTTGTCGCCGAGATGCAGAGGAAGTTGGTGGGCTTCTTCCGGGCAACAGGAGGCATTGGGTGTCTGCTGCAGCCCTGAATCTTCTGATTGCAAAGGGGGGTCAGTCACTGGTGTGAGTATATACCCAGCTAGCAGCTCTCCTCCTCAGGATCCTGCAGTGTCGCACTGGCGACACACTTTCTTCGCCAGGGACCTGCCTCCATGAGGGTAAGCAGCTCCTGGCACTGAGCATTAGCTGTGCTGCTATGCGGGGGCTGTCAGGCTTTTACCGGGAGCTACTGCAGGCCTTGTGTAGGGTCCCCTCTGATCTCGCCGCAAAGGGGGTCGTTTCCCATCCCGCCACGGTGGGTGTGGGTTTTGGCTCAGGGGTGTGGAGTGGCTCCGGCCACACCAAACCACGCTCCACTGGAGGTGATCGTGAGACCCAAGCCTCGAGGTCTCCTTCACAAGGCGGTCCCACACAGCATGAGCTGCCTCACAGAGATGCCCACAATGCTCCAAGACTGTTACTGTATGGGATACTCGTGCACTTTTCACTTCATTTGCTGTCCGGGCACATCAGGCAGTGAGGGAGGCCCCCAGTAGAAATCTCTGTATGAAGGGGCCTTTCCCCTGTACAATGGGGACCTGGGGTAGAGGGTGCTGCGTAGGGCAGCACCACGTAATAGCTTTCTGAGCAAGTTCAGATACCTTCCTGTGGGTGGGAGGAGTCAGACCATGCCTACTTGGAGCGCTTGCTGGAATACCTGAAGGGGCTGCTCCTCCAGTTCAGGCTGCCCTTCAACCCATGCTCCTGGTTTACGGGCACCTAACAAGGGGGTGGGTACCTCAGAGGATGTCCTGGCTGGCTGGCAAGATGGCCACTTGAGGGCTGCTGAGGGCTCATGTGGGGGATTTCCAGGAACAGTAGCCTTCCCACAGGGAATTGAGTACATTTTGGACCCTAATTACTGTATTTTAATTTGAATTCAGTAACTAAACTGTATTGTAACCCCTAACCTTTGTATGCCATTTATATTTGAATAAAGTTTTGTATGTTTGCAAAAATGGTACTGATGGAGGGTCACATGGTCAGAACGAGTGCAGTCTCCCTTGGATGAGGGTGAACTGAGGTCACGAGAGATTCTCTCAGGTGGAGTTAAATCTCCCCAGGGGTTGATTACAGAGCACGGAACCTCCTGCTGCTGTTCTTGGGCTTTACAATCCCATTCTGATTTCATGCTGTGCTCCAAATCCCTGCTACATTATCAACCCGATGCACTGAGACAACGTCAGTGTGCTGGACCGTGAACTCCCATGCCCGAGTGGCACCCATCGAGGGTGTTCAGGGGTTACCTGTCAGGCCGGCCGAGCTGCCGGTCAGCTTGGCCAGTCCACCGTTGCTCAGCAGGTGCTGGATGGAGGTAGGTTTGCCGCTCAGAGTCCCCGAAGCCGTTGAGGCACTGACCGTGCGGACAACGGGGTTTGTGGTGGTGACGGCTCCCAGAGCCGAGCTCGCGCTCTTCACGGTTTGGGCCTGTGAACAACATTGGGACTGAATCAGAGGCAGAGACACATCACACGGAACTCCACTGACACCAGTCACCCAACCAACTCATGCCCTCCTCTGTACCCTGTTCCAACACTATCCTCGTACCATCACCATTGTCTTTTAACATTTTTAAAAACTGAAATAAAGCAAGGAGTCAGCCCTTCAAGCCACACTGGCCAGCGACTCACTTACTTAACGCTAGCCTAATCATAGAACAATTTACAATGACCAATTAACAGTACGTCTTTGGACTGTGGGAGGAAACCGGAGCACCCGGAGGAAGAGCATACAAACTCCTGATAGGCAGTGGTGGGAATCCCTGTGGGTTCCCATGCCCCAGTTCATCATCCCTCCAGAACAAAGGCTGTCCTGGAGGGTTTAATCCCCCAGCACTTTCACGCCAGGAGTCTCACACTTCAACACTAATGGGGCTGTGAATAAACCCAACTTCTGATCTTTATCACTGAACGTCCAGAAGACCCTGGACTGAAGCGCAGAAGGCTCACCAGAGATTAAGGGAGAGGTTAGATTTGTTGCATGTACATCAAAGCGCACAGAAAAAGGCGATGTTTGTGTCAACGATCAACACAGTCCGAGGATATGCTGGGGGCAATGCGTAAGGGTGGCCATGTTTCCAGCATCAACATAACACACTCAAAACTCACCAACCCCCATGTGTACGTCTTTGAAATGCAGGAGGAGACCGGAACAAAGACAGAGAAAACTCACAGGGAGAACGCAGAAACTCCGTACTGACAGTGGTGGAAATTGAACCCCAGTTACTGGTGCTCTGAAGTGTTATGCTAAGCGCTACACCAACCCTGTTGCCCCACGATCTTTAACACTGAACTCCCTGGTCTGGAGTGCAGAAGGCTCACGAGGATGGACAGGGCCAAAGTCTCCCATTGTCCTTGAGCCACAGCACCCTCCATTCACACGGCTCCAAGTGCTCAGAGACCACATAGCCCAATGTTACACATCTCGCAGGGCAGATTCCTAAAGAAACCTTCATGTGAACGTTTGTCTGACTGGAGGTCAGAGTGAATCCTGTGACTTGTGGGGGCTCAAAGCAAATTTATTAAAGTACATATTCATCACCATTCACAGGAAATACAAAGAAACACAACAGAATCAATGACGGACTGCACCCAACAAGGTGGACAACCAATGTGCAAAAGACATCAAACTACCCAAATACAAAATAGAAAAAATAATAATAAATAAGCAATAGAGAAAAAATTGAGATGAAGAGTCCGTGAAAGTGAATGAAGTTGTGGAATCAGTTCAGTGTTGAGATGAGTGAACACTGCTGGTTCAGGGACCTGATAATTGTTACAATATTAACCTGGTGGTGTGGAACCTCCTGTCTAACTGCCGCTGGTTTTGGCCAACTGAAACCTATCCCCCCTTATAAAAGACTGAAAATGTCTGTTTTTATCGATCCAGGTTTGAAAGAGTCTCAAAAAGTGCTCCCTCCCCGTTTGTAGTGAATGATAGCTTTGTTAAGCGACAGACACTGGGCACCTCGTTTACTGTACCTGAGTTGAGGTGGTGGAGCTCAAACTGGTGGTCTTTGTTCCCATGTCCTGGAGGCTAAAGCTGAGTCCCTGGAGGAGGCAGCTGGCCGACGGCGTCCCTGAACAGAAAGCACACAGTAATCATGACAGGAACCAGGTCCTACCAGTCCACTCTGACCAAGATGCACATCTACGCTACAGCCATTTGCCAGTGCTCGGTCCATATCCCTGTGAATCATTCCCATCCACGTACCTGTCCTTCATCAAGGAGGTGACAAAACAAATTGATTGTTAGAGCTGACCGACAAGACTCTCCATGATAGACTCATGCAGAAAGTCAGGGGGCATGGCATCCAGGGAAACTTGACTGCATGGATTCAGAACTGGCTTGCCCACCGAAGGCAGAGGGTGGTAGGAGCATATTTTGTCTGGAGGTCAGTGAATAGTGGTGTTCCACGGGAATACGTTCTGGGCCCTTTCCGACTTTTATACATGATTTGGATTAAGAGGTGGAAGGGTGGGTTAGTAAGTTTGCAGATGACAAGATTGCTGGAATTGTGGATAGTGTAGAAGTTTCTCATAGGTTACGAAGGGACATTGACAGGATGGAGAGCTGGGCTAAGAAGTGGCAGATGGAGTTCAACCTAGAAAAACATTGGAAATTCAAACTTCTAGACAGAATGCAGGGTTAATGCCAGGATTCTTAGCAGCGTGGAGGAACACAGGGGTCATAGGTCCAAGTCCATAGATTCCTCAAAGTTGCCATGCAAGTTGATAAGTTGTTTAGAAGGTATATGGTGCATTGGCCTTCATCAGTCGGGGATTGAGCTCAAGAGCCAGGAAGTAATGTTGCAGATCTATAAAACCCTGGTTAGACCACACTCAGAATATTGTGTTCAGTTCTGGTTGCCTCATAATAGAAGGATGTGAGAGCTTTAGTGAGTTACCAGGATGGTGCCTGGACCATGAGGAGGCATGTCTCATGAGGAAAGGCTGAGCAAGCTACAGTTTTTCTCTGGAACGAAGGAGGACTTGATAAGAGGTTAAGTGGTACTGATACAGTTGACAACCAGCACCTTTTTCAAGGGTAGGAACAGCTAATATGACAGGGCATAATTTTAATGTGATGGAGGAGAGGATAGAGGGTGTGTCAGAAACATATTTACTCTATTTCCAATACTTATTTAATTTTATATATTATATATTTCTTAACTTTCTTAACTTAAACAAAACAATAAATTTCATGACACAAGTCAGTGATGATAATTCCAATTCTGATTCTGTAGTTGTTTTGTTTTTAAACAGAGTGGTGGATGCCAGGGGTGATGGCAGATGCAGATCATTAGAGACATTCAAGGTGCTCTTAGCTAGGCACATGGATAGAGAAAAATGGAGGGCAATGCAGGGAAGAAGGATTCGATTGATCTAAGTGCAGAACACTGTGGGCCAAAGGGCCTGTACTGTTCTGAGCTCTAGGACTGAGGTATCGTATTTTTGCTGGTCCTCTCCTTTCCTTGTTGATCCCTCATCCCCAGTTCCTTTAGATGCTGATCCAGTGGAAATTCCCAAATAACTCTGCTTCCCCCGGCATTTCATGCTCATGGACTTCATCAACCAGCTCTTTGGCATCTGCCCCCTACCACCTCCTTGTCCTTCTGCCGATCCCTTTTACCCAAGCCCTTTGTTACTGAGTCTTGTGCCCACTGTCAGAATTCCCTGGCGGTTATTTGGAGTGAAGGGAATAAACACTCGGTTTACGTACCTGCTGTGGCAGGTCCCAGGTGAGGCTGCGATGGTGCAGTAGAGCCAGGGGCTGACGACATCCGGGCCTGAATGCTGTGAAAGGCACTGGCTGTTGTGTTACTGGTCAGGGCAGTTGAGGAGAGTGTACTGGGGCAAGTGGAGAATGAGTCCATAGAGGCCGATCTAGGCACAAGGGAGAGAGAATGAGATGAATAGGACTTTCACACAAAGAGAATGACTGACAGTCCCATAGCACAATCATGTTGTCAATATTTTTATTTTTGCACATTCGTTGCTTGTCAGTCTTTATATGGTAATATAATATGAATTTTGTGCTGTGAATTTGTCAAACTGTCCCTGCTATAACTTTAATAACCGTATTTAACATTTTCCCTATGGTGGCTGTGCAAGGTAAATTTATTATCAAAGTACATATATATCACCATATACAACCTTGAGGTTCATTTTCTTGCGGGTATTTACAGGAAAATAAAAAAACAATAAAATTAACGAAGAACTATACATGAACAAAGACTAACAAACAACCAATGTGGAAAAGACTATATAGAGATAGATAATACCGGAGAACATGAGTTGTGGAGCCCACAGGCTGTGGAATTAGTTCAGTGTTGTGATGAGTGAAGTTATCCATGCTGGATCAGGAACCTGAAGGTTAAAGGGTGATAGCTAGGGCCCGACCCTTCCAACAAACCTCCCCACGCTTGTAACGGATGTTGCATTACAAACGAGCTACCCGAAGACCACTGCTGCGTCAGGCACCCCTGCCGTTGAAGGCCAGCTCTCATACCCAGCAGCAGACCTGGTCAGACCCACCCAGTTTCCGATGTGAAGCGCAGCACCAGGCCTGTTGGAGTCATCCCTGTCGGTAAGGACCCACTGCCGGTAAATGACTACTGGCGCGGTCCAGGCTGCACCTACCTTTGACTCGTGAGCAACCCAGTCAGCTCCTTGGTGCCAGATCCCGGCTGACTGACGGACAACGTCAGGGGCTTTGGGACACCACCTGCCAAACGGAGGAAGAAACCAGAGGTCAGAGCAGATGACGGCCCTAAGCTAACACGCCAGCTGAGGAAAAAAATGTTTAGGGTGAAAGGTATTTGCTTCTCCCCCAAAATGCTTCATAAGGCATTGGTCAGATCACATTGGGAGACTTGTGAAGCATTTTGGGCCACTTATCTAAGAAATGATGTGATGGCATTGGTGTGAATACAGAGGAGGCTCACGTGAATGATCCTGGGAATGAAAGTGTTAACATGGTCCTGGGCATGCACTCACTGGAGTTTAGAATGAGGGGCGACTTTATTGAAACCTGTTGAATACGGAAAGGCCTAGACAGAGTGACATGTAGAGGACGTTTCCAATAGCGGGGGAGTCTCGGACCAGAGGGCAGAGCCTCAGAATAGGTGTCCCGTTAGAACAACGGTGAGAGGAACCTCCTCTGATAGACGGTGGTGGATTTGTGGAATTAATTGCCGCAGGCGGCTGTGGAGGCCAAGTCACTGGGTATACTTAAGGTGTAGGTTGACAGGTCCTTTATAAGAATGGGTATCAAAGGTTTCAGGGAGAAGGCAGAATGGGGTTGAGAGGGATAATAACTCAACTACAATTGAATGGTGGAGCAGACTCGATGGGCTGAATAGCCTAATTCTGCTCCTCTGTCTAATGGACTCAACGTGCCCCCTCCCCCACAGACTGCAGCCAGAGGAGACCCCTAACCCAGCACGTGCAGAGCTCTGAAGGGTGTGGACGGGGATCCCAGTACCGGTCCAGGTCTGAGAGGAACGTCTCTAAACCTCAGTCGGATCAGCTCTGCACCGGACCTGCCAGGAGAAAGGCAGACGGCTCACAATGAAACGCGTAGCAACTGGAGACTAACTTGCAGACCCACCTCACCATTATCAGATCAAATCCTTCCATAGGCTCACCAGCTGCCACTGCACTCCAGTAGCTGCCACACTTTATTCTGTATATGCACTGTGTAATGATCTGATCTGCATGAATAATGTGCAAGACAAGCTTTGCTCTCTATCTCCAACACCAATTTTTATCAATGCACCACAGAAGCATTCTCTCTGCATGCATCACGGCTTGATATGGCAACTGCTCTGCACGTGACCACAAGAAACTGCGGAGAGTTGTGGACACAGCTCAGCACGTCACAGAAACCAGCCTCCCCCCCATGGACTCTGTTTACACTATTCACTGTCTCAGTAAAGCAGCCGGCTTAATGAGTCACCCCACCCACCCTGGACAGTCTCTCTGCTCCCGCCTCCCACCCGGCAGAAGATACAACAGCCTGAGAGCACATACTCCAGGCTGAAGGACAGTTTCTACCCCAGTGATTCTGGAACAGTCCTCTTGTACAGTAAGCTGGACTCCACCTCACAATCTCCACTGGATGACCTCGTACTTGCACTGGATTTACCCGCACTACACTCTTCTGGTAGCTGTCACACTTTATTCTGCACTGTTATTGTTTAATGCTCTGTGTGTAATGATCTGATCTGAATGAACAGCATGCAAGACAAACTTTTCACTGGATCACGGTAGATGTGACAACGAGAAAGCAATACCAACAACATCAGGAGCGAGACAGGAAAACCACACTCCACAAAACGTGGGGACACTAATTAAATATACAAATTCATATTTAAATAATAGTTATTACAATTGACTATACAAAAATAAATCAATATACAAATGCTGTAATCCCAGTATCGATTAGTGACCCTACACTTCCTCCTCAGGCATCACAACAGTCTCTCACTACCCAAACTGCCCTCAGCATCAGCCTCTCCAGCTTTCCGACCAGTATATCCCTTCTACGTCTGCCTTCCCCCTCCCTCTTTCAACGGCCACGGGACCCCGTAGCCCGGGATCTGTGTGCTCAGCAGACCCAGTACAACAGAGCGCAGCGCTCACCCTCCTTGGCTCCAGCGTAGGGCATGGATGCAGCTGCGGACGCATCGCCGTGGGACAGAATGGTGACCTTGATCTTGGCACGTTTGGCGGGCTTGGAGACGACTTGAGTCGGGCTTGAAGGCTGCCTCCGCTTCAGCTGTGCCTTTGCGTCATCCTTCTCCGCTGTATCCTGTTGGTCCGAGGACACCGGAACTACGGATCAATAGAGGAACTGGGGATCAGAATCAGGTTTATTATCACTGATAATAACCTGCTGAGTGCTTCCAGCATTTTATGTCCAAGTTTCCAATATTCAAAATCAGAAACAGGTTTACTACCATTGACATATGTCATGGAATTTGCTGTTTAGCAGTACAGTGCAAGACATAAAAATCACCACGAATTACAATAATATAAATTAGTAGTACAAAAGAGAGCAAAAAGTGAGGTGAATCTTTATGGATTGTTCAGAAATCTATTGGCAGAGGGGAAGAAGCTGTTCCTAAGTCGTTGAATGTGTATCTTTAGGCTCCTACATCTCCTCCTCGATGATAGCCATGAGAATGGGGCATGTCCTGGATTGGGAGGATCCTTAAAAATGGATGCAGACTTCTTGATGCATTGCCTTTTGAAAATGCCCTCGAAGGTTCAAAAGTGCAAAGACAGTTTGTTATCGAAGGACGTATACGTCAGCATATAGAGATTCATTTTCTTGTGGGCACTCACAGTAGAGCAAAGAAAGGAAGATGGTCGGGAGGCTAGGTGGGGCTGGACGAGAGATGCAAACAGTCAGAATGTCCTCCACCGTACATCTGTAGGAATTCGGTGACCTACCAAATCTCTTCAAATTCCTCATGAAATATAGCTGCTGGTGTACCTTCCCCATGATTGCATTGATATGTTGGGCCCAGGATAGACTCCCTGAGATGTGGATACGAGGTAGACACAGGCAAGTGGTGCCCAGGTTAAAGTTCAGCAAGGATACCACTGGACAGTGCAGCAGACGTGAGGGGCCAAGTGGCAACTACTACTCCTTACTTACACACAGATGTGGCGGTGGTAGTGGACTGACTGGTACTGGTGGTGTGCCACAGGAATCCATCAGTTTTGGGTTCGTAGTTGTTTGTCATCTATATCTACAATCTGGGTGATGAGTCACGGATGATACTGAGATTCGGGATGTACTGGACTGTGAGGAAGGCCAAAGTTTGCAGCAGAATATGGACCAGCTGGAAAAATGGGCTGATAAATGGCAGATGGGATTTAATGGAAACATGTGTGAGGCATTGCACTTTTGTGGACGAACTAGGGTTGGATTTGTAAAGTGAATGGTAGGGCACCGAGGAGTGTGGTAGAACAGAGGGACCTGGGAATACAGATCCATAATTCATTGAAAGTGGTGGCACAGGTAGATAGGGTCATAAAGAGAGCTTTTCATACATTGGCCTTCATAAATCAATGTACTGAATACAAGAGTTGGGATGATATGTCAAAGTTGTACAAGATGTTGGTGAGGCCTAATTTGGAGTATTATGTCCAGTTTTGGTCATCTATACAGGAAAGATATAAGATTGAAAGAGTGCAGAGAAAATTTACAAGGATGTTGCCGGAACTTGAGGACCAGAGTTTTTGGGAAAGGTTTAATACCTGGAAGGTAGAAGAATGAGTGGAGATTTGACAGAGGGGTATAGATAGGGTAAATGCAAGCAGGCTTTTTTCACTGAGGTTGGGAAGGACTAGAAATAAAGATCATAGGTTGAAAGGTGTAATATTCCAGGTAAACCTGAGAAGAAAGTTCTTCACTCACCACCACCAGAGTGGTGTGAATAGTGAAAGGGCTGCCAGTGGAAGTGGTGGACGGAGTTTAATTTCAATGTTTCAGAGACACTTGGATAGGTACATGGATGGGAGGGGTATGGAGGGCTATGGTCCGGGTGTGGGTCGATGGGACTAGGCAGAATAATCGTTTGGCATGGACTAAATGGGCTCCATGACTCTATGTAACCGGAGGAGGCCACACGTACATAAAGCTGCCTGTACAGTTTTGGTATTTCCACGCCACCTCTTCTTGTGGGTGAGAGTAAAAGAGCTCATTGTACTATTGTCAGTAAAGCAGGAGAGTTCTCCCCCACAGCCTGGTCCACGTCTGCCACTGCTCACAGCACACAGACCACTTTTGCCCCTCCCCTTTGCAATTTCAGATCCAAGCTTTTCACTTTCAAAGCGAATGAAATATCTAATTCTTGGTGCTGCGGTTAACCCTAGCACCGGCAGGAAGCGCTGCCTGGGGCTGGGGAAAGAAAGGAAGAGTGGGCAGCCTGGCGAGAACTTGTGCACAGATCAGCGGGAAGAAGAGTGAACAAGGGAACTTGAAGACAGCAAACTACGCACATGCACACACAGACACACATATACATACCAAAGACACAGGATGAGTTGCCTACACTCAGATTCTTCTTCACCAACATATTCTGCTTCAGGAAAGCAGCAAACTGAGCTGAAAGCAATGACAGAAACCATCAGCAAATCACAAGACATGAAGGTTTTTAAAAATTAGCATTATTTTCCACATGTACATCAAAACTCATAGTGAAATCCGTCAGTTACATCAGTGGGCAGCACAGTGCGAGGATATGCTGGGAGCAGTCAGCAAGTGGTGTCACGCTTTTATCGTTCACAGAGCATGCTCACTAACCATTAAACCTAACCTGCACATGCTTGAAACGTAGGAGGAAACCAGAACATTTGGAGGAAATCCACAGGACACAGGGAGAACGTACAAACTTCTTACAGAGAGTGGTGTGAAGCAAACTCCGATCACTGGCGTTGTAAAGCCCTACACTAAGCCGCTACATTACGCTATACAATCTAATACTGGCTATACAAGTCAGACTCTGATTCACTCCTTCAAATTTGAATTTAGTCTTTGCAAGCTGTGACTGATTGCCTGGAGCAATCCCCAGGAGGGTTTGCTGGTCATCTAACAGCAAATCCCCCAAGGCTGCAGTCCAAGCAGACAACTTTCCTAGAGCCCAACTTAGAACATAAATATGGAACAATGTGGCACAGGAACATGATGCCAAACCTATAGATCTTGCAGACACGGGCAGGGCAGGAAAGTGGTCATTTAATCTGGGAAATGCAGAAGAGATTTATCATGATGCTGCCAGGATTAGGGAGTATGAGGTATAGAGAAAGGTCGGACAGACTCGGGTTGTTCTCCGAAGAGCGTTGAAGACTGAAGAGAGGCCTGATAAAAGGTCTTTAAAATTATGAGAGGCATTGATAGGGTAAGCCGTCAGAATCTATTCCCGAGGGTAGAAACGTCGAACAGTGGAGGAAATGCTTTTAAAGTTTAAAGAGAACATGAGGGGATAATTGTTTTCTTAACTCAAGAGAGTGGTAGATGATGCTTGGAATCAATTATTAGTGGAATCATGCAGTTTGGTGGATATTAAGAGGCTCTTAGACAGGCACATGAATATGAAGGAGATCAAGAGGTATGGATGATACTCAGTTTAGTATAATTTGGGTTCAAAATCGGCACAATAACGTAGGCTGAGTGGCCAGTCCATTGCTGTACTGTTCAACTCGATCCACATCCCTCTGTTCCATGCTTCTTAAAGGCCACCGTGGTGTCTGCCCTCGACACCACCCCAGGCAGTACATTCTAGGCATCCACCACTCTGTAAAACAAAAACCTGCCCTGCACATCTCTGATCCTGGATCGGCCTCTACAGCCAGTTGAGGCCCCACCAACGGACAATTGCTTAGGAGAACTTCATACTCACTCGAGTGATTGCACTCGATTATAAGAGTGATTATAAGACCAAACTTCTTTTCCTCAGGCTCTCTCCCTGCCTGCTCTTCTCTCTCGCCACACTCCTCCTTCCCTCTTTTGCAACACTTAATACAATGATCGCAAGCAGCAAGTTTTACGTCTCATTCCTAACTTTGAAAGAAGTTTAGGATTGCAAGAGCATCAGGATCCATCCGTACAGGTCTTAACATTTTAGACCTTAGTAAGGATTAGTACCAATCTGTAGTAGATACACAAAACCTGCCAAGATCCCAGACCAGCGAGTGCCAGAGCAGAGTTTCTACCTGTAGTAAATGCCCCACAGTTTAGTGATCAATTGGTGCCCTAACGTGGGAAGAAATGTGAGCAAGTTACCTTGAGCTTGCTTCTGGGTCAGCACAGTCCCTGTCTTCTGCATGTGCTGTTTAAGGATGTGAGAGAACTGTGCAGAAAGGCTGGGAGACTGGCTGGCGGCCGTGGCAGTGGCTGTGATCAGGCTGGCCTTCTGGGCAGGCGACAAGGACGAGCTCTTCGTCTTTGGGCTGGATGTGGGGCTGCTCGACACACTCGACGTGCCCTGGGAGAGATGGGACATGGGTGTAAGGTAAGATTAGCTTTAGTTGTCACAACTACGTTGAAACACAAGGTGAAATTCACTGTCTGCGTCAAGCATCGCCATGCTTCTGGCATCGTTGTAGCTTGCTCACAGCAAACTAACCCTGATCGATAACGTTTCTGGAATGTGGGAGGGAACTGGAGCACCCAGAGGAAACCCATTCAGTCACAGGGAGAACGCACAAACTCCTTACAGAAAAGAACAGGAATCAAACTGAAATCTTACTGCCAGTGCTGTAAAGCATTGAGTAACTGCTACATGACCTTTAAAAACACATGGACCTCCACATCCATTTCCATCTCGCTCACTGGGGCAGTGTGATGGGAAGGAACTGCAGAAACACAAGAGATTCTGCAGATGCTGGAAATCCAGAGCAACGCACACAAAATGCTGAAGGAACTCAGCAGGTCAGGCAGCATCTATGGAGGGGAATAAACAATCGACGTTTCAAGCCAAGGCCCTTCATCAGGACTGGAAAGGAAGGGGGCAGAGGCCAGAAGATGAGGAAGAGGGAGGGGTACGAGGTAGAAGTGAGACAAGGCAAGGGGAAGGTGGGTGTTTGGGGGAGGGGCTTGAAGTGAGAAACTGGGAGGTGACAAGTTGAAAAAGTTAAGGGCTGAAGAAATAAATCTGATAGGAGAGGACACTGGACCATGGGAGAAAGGGAAGGAGGTGGGGCACCAGAGCCCCCCAAAATGCAATACGACTGCTGCCAGATAACCAACACTGAAAGGTGTTGGTTGATGGATAAGCACTGTCCGAGGATCCTTTGACCTAAGACAGCAAACATCACACCTCTCACCCACAAGACTATTTCCTGAGCAGTTCTGTACTGGCGTGGTGGCCCAGACCATCAACTCAACTATCCGAGAGGAATTTGAACCCAGTGACTGCTACAGATTACAGGGCGCAGAAGGAACAGTGACAGGGAGGATAATACAGTTGCTGAATCAGAATCAATGACATACGTTGTGAAATTTGTTGTTTTGCGGCAGCAGTACAGTGCAGTACATAAAATATACTACAAGTTACAGCAAGAAATACAAAATAAGTAGAGCGAAGCTGTTCCTAAAACATTGGGTGTGGGTCTTCAGGCTCCTGTAGATCCTTCTTGATGATCGCAATGAGAAGAGGGCATGTCCCAGACGGTGAGTCCCTAATGATGAATGCTGTCTTTTTGAGGCATCGCCCATTGTAAATATCCTCGATGGTGAAGTCAAAGAGCACAGGTAGTGTGAGTGACTTACCTGACTGTTGAACTCAGGGTGCCACCATCCAGGCCTCATCACATATGAAGTGCCAGCAGCATTATACTGTTTGCTTTTTATATTGTGCTGTAAATGCACCTTATTATTTGTTAACTATTATTACTTTATGTGTTGTGTGTGAGTTATACGTACGGTGTTGTGCACTTTGACCTGTAGGACCATTGTTTCATTTGGTGGTAGACAGGTGAACTGCTGAATGATAATAAACTTGAACTTACCTCAGAGCCTGAGGGAGAGGCGGGGACTCGGCTGAACGGTGACACAGGTCGGCTGTTTCGCTCTGAAAGCTCAAAGGCCAAGTCCCTACGTGCATCCCGAGATCGCTTTCTCTTCTCCATGTCAACCTCCTTGGCTTCAATCCCTGCTTGTGTCTCACTCTTGGTCAGGATACCAGTGAGGAAGTCACCAATTTCATCCTGAGATTAAAAGATCAACAATGGGCACAGGGCTGTCAGCAACTCCTGCCATCTTACATGAGGGATGAGTGAAAAGGCAGCCTCCGGAGAGAGTGGTGAGGGGTTTGGGAAAAATCGCAGAGTTCAGAGGGAGAGAACAGCACAGCCTTGTGGCATACCTCATAGCCTCACACCTTACAGCTTGCCTGCATAGCACTTTCTCGAAAGCAGTTACACTTTATTCTGCATTGTTATTGTTTTACCTTATTCTACCTCAATGTACTGTGTAATGATCTAATCTGTATGGACAGCATGCGAGACAAGCTTTTCATTGTAATTCAATGGATGTGACAGTAACAAACCCATTTAAATTGCTAAATTGGGTTATTATTGTTGGATGAACCAAGATAAGGTGAGAAACTGTTTTGCATGCTAACCTTACAGATGATCAGTACATCAAGGGAAAGCAGAATCAGAATCAGGTTTAATATCACTGGCACATGTCAGGAAATAAGATATAGGAGCAGAGTTAGGCCACTTGGCCCATCGAATCTGTTCCACTATTTCATCACGGTTGATTCAATTTTCCTCTCAGCTCCAATCTCCCGCCTTCTCCCCGGATCCCTTCATGCCCTGACCAATCGACTTCAGCCTTAAATGTACACACAGACTCGGCCTCCACAGCAGCCTGTGCCACAGATTCGCTAAAGGAAGTTTCATGCCGGCAGACAGTGAGGTGTGGGGTCTTGCAGAATAAGGAAGGTGAGTGGCAGTACATGCCAGCACGAGCACAAAGAACGAGTCAGAACAGAGAAAGTCTGGGGGTAAGATGGACAGAAGTGATGTGTCACGGTTTGCTCACCTGGATACACCTGTCCACCATGCTCTGTGTCAGACCCTCCAGCTTCTTCTTTGCTTTGCTGATCCTGCAGTTAAGAAACAGCATTTTTGGTGCGACCCCGACCAACCAAAACCTCTCCACTCCCATGCCCCGGCCTTTAGCAACCACCTGGCACATCCTGCAGTCCCAGACCTCTTGGAGGACAGGCTCCTCACTCAGCTTCAAGAAGCCAGGAACAGAGACTGCGTGTTTGCTGCTGTGCGACTCAGTACCACAGTCTGCGTACGGCACTTTGCTCTCTGGGACCAACAGAAGCTCAAGTCTTGTCACAAGACAACTTAAAGACAGTGAATAAGTGGGCCATTTACTTGCCTTATTCAATACCAACCCAGCTACGACCCCAGCACCACTGGGCATGTTATGGTCTGGTCACCAACCTACAGGAAATATCTCAATAAAATTGAAAGGGAATGAAGAAAATTTACAAGGATGTGGCCAGGACTTGAGGATCTGAGGGAAAGATGGTATAGGTTAGGACTTTATTCCTTAGGATGGGGGTAGATTTGATAGAGCTATACAAAATTATGAAGGGGAAATGCAAGCAGGCTTTTTCCACTCAGGTTGGGTGAGATTAGAACTAGAGGTCACGAGTTGAGGGTAAAAGGTGAAACATTTGAGGGGAACCCGAGTGAGAACTTCTTCACTCAAAGGGTGGTGCAAGTCTGCAGAAGTGGCAGATGTGGGGACGATTGCAACATTTAAGAAAAGTTTGGATAGGTACATGGATGGTAGAGGTATGGTGGGCTATGGTCTCGCTGCAGGTCAATGGGACTACTCAGATCAGATTGGCATGGTCTAGACGGGCTGAAGGGCCTGTTTCAGTGGTGTAGTGCTCGATGATGCTGAAGGTTATAGGCCCAATCTGTTTTGTCTCTCCCTGCAGGACTTACAAAGGGTGGTCATTATTATTAAAGCAGAGGATCCAACAGTTAATAATGCAACTCCTGCCACTGGAGGCGACAGTAAATTAGGACGAAAAATTACATTAGGTGTGAATGAATACTTGCAGGGCTCAGAGCAAAGAGTGAGGAATATAATGTAGAGGATTGTTCTACAGAAGCTAGCATAAACTCAATGAGACAAATGGCCTCAGCACTACTGAAACAAATTGATGACTGAAAACGACAAATAATCTGGTACATTCACATATGGACAGAACCCAAATCTGATCTTAGTTGGCACAAGTGAAACTGAAGGCTCAAGATTCTGGAGTGCTTTTGAACCCACAACCTTCGAACATCAGTCACGAAACGCTACCACAAAAGGGTGCCTACCTGAGATTATCGTCGGCACCCCCAACAATCACCAAGCTGTTTTCAACTCGGAGCTTCTCCCTGAAATCCTCAATAGCATCTGTGCTGCACTGGACTGAATTTTGCCCGATCACAAACAGTACTGGGGTCTTCATATCCAGCAGTGGGTCGTCAACATCCTGAAGGCAGAGACCAGAGTAATTTACAGCACTGCAACCAACCACAGCCTCAAGGCCAGCTCTTTATTCCAGCATTGTGTTATACAGTGAAATGCATCGCTTACGTCAATGGCCAGCGCAGGTCAAAGACGTGTTGGAGGCAGCCCACAAGTGTTGCCTGTACTTGGTAAGTCGTAGGTTGTGACAGCTGTAAACTGCCCCTAGTACGTGAGTAAGTGGCAGAATCTGAGGGGAGTTCATGAGAGTTTGGTCTGTGGGAGGAAACCAGATCACCCAACATCCACCAAGCTGTTTTCAACTCGGAGTTTCTCCATGAAGTTCCCAGGAACACGCCATTCAGCCCATAAAGTCTGTGCTAGTCAAAAACTACCCATTTCAACCCGTCCTACATCAACCCCAACGTCCCAGCGGTTAGCACGGCGCCATCCCAGCTTGGGGCATCGGAGTTCGGAGTTCGGTTCTGATGTCCCCTGTAAGAAGTCTGCACGTCCTCCCTGTGAAATGCATGGGTTTTCTCCAGCTGCTCTGCCCTGAGACCATGAGAGGGTAGGGGAGCTTTACCTATATCCATGCCAGGATGTCCCACCCTGGAGTATGCGAAAGTAAGTGTACAGAGAGTTTTACCTGGTGTCTAGCCTGTTCTGTACCCAAGAACATTTCTTAAATTGAAATATATGGTATTATATTTTACCACCGATGCTTATCCCAAAAATCACTTTTTAAGAAATTAAAGCAATTTGACACTTACTCCTCTGGGTCCTTCCACAGTGAGAAGAGGAAATCCAAGGCAGACAACAGCCGATACAAACTCCATCACAGAAACCTGCACAGATAGAAGATAACCTCAGGCTCCATTCTATTCAGTACCGGTGACCCTCGTGGTACAGTGGGGTGTTCCTAGAATTCTGCCTGTTTCGTGATTTTATGTAATGCAAACCTTCGCCATCTGTACATGCATCAAAGAAATGTAAGTTTTAAAAATCTTGCATTTATTTACTTTTCTTCCTTAACCTCCAACTCCCTCACAAATTGCCCAAACATGAATTTTATTCCAAGTCAGATCTGTGATTGTGATTACTTCCTTCACCACTACTCTGAACTGATTCTATGACCCAGGCCTACAGACCAGCTTTCAAGAACTCCTTACAATTCATGTTTTCAGTATTATTTTTTATTTGCAAAATTTGTCCTGTTTTGCACACTGGTTGTTCATCAGTTTATATATAGTTTTTCATAAATTCTATTTTATTTTCCCCCCTGTAAACGTCTGCAAGATAACGAATCTCAAGGAAACATGTATGTATTTTGATAATAAATATACTTTGAATGTTGAATTTTTTTAAGAGTGAATTCCTGTCACACAAACAGCTGAAATGCTGGGGGGGGGGCGGGGGGGGGTCACCAGTATGTAGCGAGTACACCTTAATACAAAGTTGGCTGAAAACTACTGCAGAAGATCCTAAAGTTGCAAAAGGAGTGACATAAATCACTTTAACTAATACACTGAGCAGTCAGCAGGTCGGATGCTTCCCAAACTCGCTTAATGTTTATAATGCTGTGGGATGGGCAGAGAGAAAGGGCACTTTGCAGAAACACCAGCAGAACCCATGACTGAAGGGAAGACAAGAGGAGGTGTGGGAACTATATGCTTCCTATAGTGGAGGAGCCTAGGACCAGAGGGCACAGCCTCAGAATAGAAGGACGTCCCTACAGAACAGAGGTGAAGGGAAACTTCTTTAGCCAGAGAATGGTGAATCTGTGGAATTCGTTGCCACAGACCACGTCGTTGGGTATATTTAAAGCGGAGGTTGATAGGTTCTTGATTAGTAAGGGCATCAAAGGTTATGGGAAAAGCAGGAGAATGGGATAACAAATCAGCCATGATGGATTGCCAGATTAGACCTGATGGGCTGAATGGCCTAATTTTGTCTCTGTGTCTTATGGAATGCCAGACAGCAAATATGCAGGGAACAAGAGGCACAGAGAGAGTAACTGGAGTTCCTTGTGGACTCTGTGCATATGCGTACTGCCTGAGGAATTTGAGCACTGAGGAAAGCCATTGAAGACAAGTTTAGGAAGTTACACTGAAGACGTATAAAATCAAGGGTATCAGGTAATACGGAAAGATAAGCAGGAAAGCAAAGGACGTGGGATGGCACTCTTAATTAAGGATGAGATCAGGGCAATTGTGAGAGACGATACAAGATCTATGGAGCAGAATGTTGAATCCATCTGGGTAGAGATTAAGAATAGTAAAGGGAAAAAAATCACTGGTGGGAGTTGTCTATAGGCCACCTAATAAAATTATTGCAGTGGCAGAGGCGATTAACCAAGAAATAACTGAGGCTCGTAAGAACAGAACAGCATTTGTCATGGGGATTTTAACTTCCACAAAGATTGGGTGAATCAGGTTGGTCAAGGAAGTTTTGAGGAGGACTTCATAGAATGCATCTGTGATGGCTTTCTTGAGCAGCATGTTAGTGAATCTACAAGGGAAAATGCTATCTTAGATCTAGTCCTGTGCAATGAGACAGGTAAGATTAATGATCTTGTAGTCAGGGATCCTCTTGGAGTGATCACAGTATGATTGAATTTTGCATTCAGATGGAAGATGAAATAGATCTAAAACTAGTGTATTATGCTTGAACAAGGGAAACTACAACAGGATGAGGGAGGAGTTGGCTAATGTGGATTGGGAGCACAGGCTATTTGGTAGGACAGTTGAAGAACAGTGGAATACTTTCAAAGAGATTTTTCACAATGCTCAACAAAACTATATTCCAATCAAAAGGAAGGATAGTAAGTGTGGGGAGAGCCAGCCCTGGATAACTAAGGAAATAAAAGATAGTATCACATTAAAAGCTCATGTGTACAAAGCCGCAAAGAGTAGTGGGAGACAGGATTGGGAAAACTTTAAAAGGCAACAAAGAACAACTAAACAAGAAATAAGGAAAGGGAAGATAGAGTATGAAAGTAAATTAGCACAAAATATAAAAACAGATAGCAACACACACAAAATGCTGGTGGAATGCAGCAGGCCAGGCAGTATCTATAGGAAGAAGTACAGTCGACGTTTCGGGCCGTCCTGACTGTCCTGACGAAGAGTCTTGGCCCAAAATGTCAACTGTACTTCTTAGTATAGATGCTGCCTGGCCTGCTGCATTCCACCAGCATTTTGTGTGTGTTGCTTGAATTTCCAGCATCTGCAGATTTCCTTCTGCTTGCGTTTTTAAAAACAGATAGCAGAAGTTTTTATAAATATATAAAGCGGAAGAGGGTGGCTAAAGTCAATGTAGGTCCCTTGAAAGACGAGAAGGGGAAATTGATATTGGGTGATAAGGAAGTGCTGAGGCATTTAATGACTATTTTGTGTCGGTCTTCATGGTGGAGGACACGTCTAATATGCTAAAGAAAGATGTTATGGATGAAATGGGAGGTGAGGACCTCAATAAAATCACTGTCACTAAAGAGATAGTGATGAGCAAACTAGAGAGCCTAAAGGTAGATAAGTCCCCCGGTCCTGATGGAATGCATCCCAGGGTGCTGAGGGAATTGGCAGAGGTTATATCAGATGCGTTAGTAATCATTTATCAAAACTCTCTAAACTCTGGGCAGGTCCTGGCGGATTGGAAGACAGCAAATGTCACGCCACTTTTTAAAAAAGGATGTAAGCAAAAGACGGGCAACTATAGGCCAGTTAGCTTAACATCTGTAGTCGGGAAAATGCATGAAGCTCTCATTAAGGAAGAAACAGCAAAACATTTAGAAAGGAGTTGCTCCATTAGACAGACGCAGCATGGACTCAGAAAGGGCAGGTCCTATTTGACAAACTTACTGGAGTTCTTTGAGGACATAATGAGTGCAGTGGATAAAGGGGAACAGATGAATGTCATATACTTGGATTTCCAGAAGGCATTTGATAAGGTGCTGCACAAGAGACTTATAAATAAGATACGGATGCATGGAGTCAGAGGAAGTGTATTGGCATGGATAGTGGATTGGTTAACCAATAGAAGGCAGAGAATTGGTATAAATGGGTGTTTCTCCGGTTGGAAGTGGGGTACCGCAGGGGTCGGTGCTGGGCCTGCAGCTGTTTACCATTTACACTGATGATTTGGAAGAAGGGACCGAGAGTAGCTTAGCAAAATTTGCTGATGACGCTAAACTGAATGGAAAAGCAAATTGTACAGAGGATGTGGAGAGTCTGCAGAGGGATAGATAGGTTAAATGAGTGGGCCAAGGTCTGGCAGATGAAATACAAAGTTGGTAAATGCGAGATCATCTACTTTGGAAGGAATAACAGACGAGCAGATTATTATTTAAATGGTGAAAGATTGCAGCATGCTGTTGTGCAGAGGGACTTGGGAGTGCTTGTGCATGAATCGCAAAAAGTTTGCTTGCAGGTGTAACAGGTTATTAAGAAGGCAAACGGAATATTGGCCTTCATTGCTAGAGGGATTGAATTCAAGAGCAGGGAGGTCATGCTGCAACTATATAGGGTACTGGTGAGGCTGTACCTGGAGTACTGTGTGCAGTTCTTATCTCCATTCTTATGGAAGGATATACTGGCTTTGGAGGCAGTGCAGAGGAGGTTCACCAGGTTGATTCCAGAGATGAAGGGGTTAACCTATGAGGCCAGATTGAGTCACCTGGGACTATACTCTCTGGAGTTCAGAAGAATGAGAGGGGATCTTATAGAAACATACAAAGTTTTGAAAGATAAAGATAGAAGTAGGGAAGTTGTTTCCATTGGTATGCAAGACTAGAACTAGGGGACATTGCCTCAAGATTCAGGGGAGAAGATTTAGGACAGAGATGAGGAGAAACTGTTTTTCCCAGAGAGTGGTGAATCTGTGCAATTCTCCACCCAGGGAAGCAATTGAGGCTTCTTCACTAAATATATTTAAGATACAGTTAGATAGAGTTTTACATAGTAGGGGAAATTAAAGGTTATGGGGAAAAGGCAGGTAGATGGAGCTGAGTTTACGGACAGATCAGCCGTGATCTTATTGAATGGCGAGGCAGGCTCGATGGGCCGGATGGCCTCCTCCTGTTCCTATTTCTTATCACGTGCAATTCCCTGGGTAGAAATGTCAATTTCTAGAAGACCAGCACGCAAGTTGATGGGGAACAGGGGAGAGTGTGGGGGTTAGGATAAATTCCTATTTTGATACAGTGTTAGTTACTGGAGTGGTGGAAGCAGCGGTGAACGCTTTTAGATAGACACATGAATATCCAGGGATTAAAGGGATATAGATCATGTGGAGGCAGAAGAGATTTAGTTTAATTAGCATCATGCTAGGCACACAGAGGGTTAAAGGATATGCTCCTGTGCTTTACTGCTCTACATTCTGTAATTTAACCTCCCGCCTTTGTTTTTGCTTCCCAGCGCTGATTTCTCAGCCATAAAATAAAGCAACGCTTCTCCAGGTGAACAGTGCTGCGCAAACTAACGCAAGGGCCACTCTTTGATGGCAGAGAAGCGAACACAGAAGTCTGAGATGAGCTACACCGTGCTAAATGAGAGCCCAGATCTGACAGGCCAGACTCACGACACCTTACGTGGCAAGCAACGAGAGCCGCGACATTCCAACCCATCAGTATAATCGGTCTGCTTGGAAAGTGAGTCTGTAGCTGAAAGAGAGAGACAGAAATACAGTCACAATTTGTACCACACATTGTGAACTTGGATTCATCACTCCATTGAAATACTGTAATCTAAAGCTACATCCCAGATCCTACCCCAGGAAGCAAACCAGAAGAATGGGAAAAGTTGGGCCAAAACCCTTCATCAAAGGCTCCTGACCCAAAAGGAAGGGGGAAGAAGCCAGAATAAGGCAGTGAGGGGGAACTGGAAGGTGATAGGTGAAGCCAGGTTGGGGAAGGTAAGTAGGTGGGTGGATGGAGGAGGGAGGATGAGGTGAGAAGCTAGGAGGTGAGAGGAGCATCTTTTGTCACTAACTTCAGAGCATGACACCACCGACCTCCAGGATCTTTGCTCGAACAGCCCCGATCATATGCTCCAGGTACTGTGACACGCTCACCCCTGAGCCACCGTTCGCAATGTGCACGGTGACTGGGATAACCTGTGGGGCGAGAACCAGCAGTGAGACTTGCGCAGTTGTGACCTCCCCCCACTTTCACACAACACTTGAGGACGACAAGAACTTCATTCTCTCAACTAGCCAGCAACTGCCTAACTGCCTCCACACGTACACACAGCTCTCTCCCCCATTGAAGCCAAACATCTGCCTCACCCCTCCACCCCTTGTTACACGCACCCAATGCCCCCCTTCCCAATGTCTACACCCAGCTCAAACCCTCCACTGCCACCTCCCTCCCTTTACTATCAGGGGCCAGGGCCCTATTCAGAGCATGTGGAATTCATTGCCACAGACAGCCATGGACGTCGTCATTGAATACAATTAAAGTAGAGGTTAATAGGTTCTTGTTCAGCCAGAGTGTGGAAGATTACAGGAAGAAAGCAGGAGAATGGGGTTGAGAGGGATAATAAATGAGCCATGATCGAATGGGCCAAATGGCTTAATTCTGCTCCTATGTATTATGGTCTCTTGTACTTTCTTCAGCCCAGTGAGAAAGGGTGAGGAGTTAACCCTCTCTCTGACCCCTCCTTCCCAATTCATACGGGAAGGAGAGGGAGGAAATTGTTTTCTATGCCACTCTAATTTTCTGTCTTCCTTTCAAAGAGACCTTGGGGTACAGGTACATAGTTCTCTGAAAGTGGCGACACAGGTAGACAGGGTGTTGAAGGTAGTGTTTGGCAAGCTGCCCTTCATCAGTCTGGGTGTTGGGTTCAGGAATTGGGACATTATGTTGCTAATCTTTTTTTTTAATCTTGTACAAAGTTCAAAGTACATTTATTATCAAAGTATGTGTACCACGTCCATCCTTGAGATTCACCTTGCAGGTGTCCACAATACAAAGAAAGAAATACAGCAAAATGCACAAAATCGTCAAACATCCAATGTGCAAAAAGAAAAGAATAAATTGGGCAAGCAGTAAAAAAAATGGAAACAAATAGAACATGAACCACAGAATCCCCTGAGGTGAGTCCACAGCCACAGAACCAGTTCAGTGCTGGAGCCAGTCCAGGGGCCCCAGTGGCTGCAGGACACAGACACGGAGCCAGTTCAGTGCTGGAGCCAGTCCAGGGGCCCCAGTGGCTGCAGGACACAGGCACGGAGCCAGTTCAGTGCTGGAGCCAGTCCAGGGGCCCCAGTGGCTGCAGGACACAGGCACGGAGCCAGTTCAGTGCTGGAGCCAGTCCAGGGGCCCCAGTGGCTGCAGGACACAGGCACGGAGCCAGTTCAGTGCTGGAGCCAGTCCAGGGGCCCCAGTGGCCGCAGGACACAGGCACGGAGCCAGTTCAATATTGCGGTGAGTAAACACTCAAGGATTCGTGAGCTGAACACCGATTTGTCATTTGCCCCTTGGCTCTGATGCCTCAAACTTTTTAATCTGGCTCAGCGCTTAAATTGGCTAAACATTGGTTTGTTTTTTTGCTGCTGGGCCCGGGCCCCGTCTCTGTATTCCAGCCTGAAGTTTCAATCCCGCCCCGTGTCCACTCCAACAGTGGTCACCCCGGTCGAAAGTCAAGTTCACCAAATCCTTCAGGATACTGCTAAAACGTCAGGTCATACAGTTGTGTATGGGTCACGTGGTGGTAGAGGCAGATACATTAGGGACATTTTGGAAACTCTTAAGACAGAGTAACACATACAAGATGCTGGAAGAACTCAGAAGGTTAGGCAACGCCTATCGAAAAGAAGAAACAGCCGACGTTTTGGGTTAAGACCCTTCATCAGGATTGAAAAGGAAGGAGGAAGCCAGTAGATGATAGGAAAATGGAGGGCTGCGTGAGAGGGTAGGGTTCATTTGATCTCAGATTAGGTCAAAAGGACTGCAGATCCTAAGCTGAAGAGCCTGTACTGTTCTGTTCAAAGTGAAAGGGGAATGATCTATAAGAGGGATGTCTGAAAATAGAATGAGCTACCAGAGGAAGCTATAGAGCCAGGTACAATTCTAATGTTTTACATGCGGACAGATACATGGCTTAGAGAAGGGCTTTCCAGCATTTGTATACCATGGAGCCTTACCATGAACGGAGGGGCTGCGGCTTAGAGGGGTAAGAGCCGAATGCACACAAATGGATCCAGCTTTGACAGACACAAGGCATTTAACACAGAGGAGCAGAACTAGGTCATTTGACCTACTGTATGTTTTCTGCCATTCGATCATCCCTCTCAACACCTTGGTTGAGATGGATGAGTTGGGCCGAAGGGACAGTCTAACTCCATGATTCAGTGTTACAAAGCTGTCACACAGTTTATGCGCATAACTCCTCAGGGAAGAGCACCCATGCAGGCACAACGCAGTCTGAAGCACCTCGCCACCCACACTCACTGACCTTTCCCAAGCAGGACAGCTGGGATAACCAGAAACGATTCCTGCGCGAGGTAGACGTCATGTTATTTATGGGGCCACTGGGAGCGATGAGTAGCAGTGGGGACCCTGGGATCTTACTCTGCCGGGGAAAGCACAAGTGTTAAAACATTCAAGTAGTGGTTTTCGGTCCTCGTCACAACCACAGCCATGGGACATGGCAGGTAGACCATCACCACGTCACACTTCCCACCCCAAATTCCCAGAAGACAGTCCTTACCTTTGGGCAACTTCCCCATCCCATACCCCAATTTCACTCGTCAGCTTCTGCTGCCCGAGGTCCTACAGCCTGGCCAACACAATTACTATAGATAGATAGATAGATAGATACTTTATTCATCCCCATGGGGAAATTCACCTTTTTTTTTCCAATGTCCCATACACTTGTTGTAGCAAAACTAATAACATACAATACTTAAACTCAGTGAAAAATATGATATGCATCTAAATCACTATCTCAAAACGCATTAATAATAGCTTTTAAAAAGTTCTTCAGTCCTGGCGGTTGAATTGTAAAGCCTAATGGCATTGGGGAGTATTGACCTCTTCATCCTGTCTGAGGAGCATTGCATCGATAGTAACCTGTCGCTGAAACTGCTTCTCTGTCTCTGGATGGTGCTATGCAGAGGATGTTCAGAGTTTTCCATAATTGTCCGTAGCCTACTCAGCGCCCTTCGCTCAGCTACCGATGTTAAACTCTCCAGTACTTTGCCCACGACAGAGCCCGCCTTCCTTACCAGCTTATTAAGACGTGAGGCATCCCTCTTCTTAATGCTTCCTCCCCAACACGCCACCACAAAGAAGAGGGCGCTCTCCACAACTGACCTATAGAACATCTTCAGCATCTCACTACAGACATTGAATGACGCCAACCTTCTAAGGAAGTACAGTCGACTCTGTGCCTTCCTGCACAAGGTATCTGTGTTGGCAGTCCAGTCTAGCTTCTCGTCTAACTGTACTCCCAGATACTTGTAGGTCTTAACCTGCTCCACACATTCTCCATTAATGATCACTGGCTCCATATGAGGCCTAGATCTCCTAAAGTCCACCACCATCTCCTTGGTCTTGGTGATATTGAGACACAGGTAGTTTGAGTTGCACCATATCACAAAGTCCTGTATCAGTTTCCTATACTCCTCCTCCTGTCCATTCCTGACACACCCCACTATGGCCGTGTCATCAGCGAACTTCTGCACATGGCAGGACTCCGAGTTATATTGGAAGTCTGATGTGTACAGGGTGAACAGGACCGGAGAGAGTACAGTTCCCTGCGGCGCTCCTGTGCTGCTGACCACTGTGTCAGACCTACAGTCTCCCAACCGCACATACTGAGGTCTATCTGTCAAGTAGTCCACTATCCAATCCACCATGTGAGAGTCTACTCCCATCTCCGATAGTTTGCGCCTTAAGATCTTGGGCTGGATGGTGTTAAAGGCACTAGAGAAGTCAAGGAATGTAATCCTCACAGCACAACTGGCCCCATCTAGGTCTCTCACATTCACGGCAGCACTCCTGAAATCACCACGCACCTCTGGGTTAGTGCCCCACCAGCATCTCAAATGCAGTTAGCAGTAGCCAATAAATAAACCCCAGCCTCAGCTGTACCGTTCACTGCAAACAGAGAATCCCTTTCAAACCCAGAGAATCCGAGTCCCCGTCCCTTCACTCTTTTCAGACACCGATATAGAATTGTTTATCACACGTACATGGGAACATCCAGTGAAATAGTGTGTTTGCATCAACAACCAACGCACCAAGGGATGTGCTGGGGGCAACCTGCAAGTGTCACCATAAACTCTGGTGCCAACACAGCCTGCCCACAATGTCAGGCAGACAACAAAAACAACCACAGCAAAACAAATCCCTTACCACCTTTCCACCCACCCAGACAGCCCTCCAAAGACAGGCCTTTGGCCTCCACCATCATGCTTTGACTTCTGGTTTTCCTATCGACCTTCGGGCACTGAGCTTTGATATCAACCCCCAAACCAGCCAATGGCAGGACCCCAACTCCAGGCTCGGAATCCAAGCGTGCCAACTGACCACCGTGCCTTCTGCTTGCGTGGATTCAATCCCAGAATGCACCGATCTGGGACAACTCATCTGCATTGCTGGCCTTCCAGCACAGAGTGGAGGCTTGGAATCCTGATGCCCTTCATCTTCATGTCCATGTCTTCCAACACAGAGTGGAGGCCTGATCTCTAACTCCTCCAACTCCTTGACCCTAAACGTTAACCCCACCCCTAAACTCCACCCTCTGTCCTTGGGAATTTAAAAAGTAACAAATCAGAGACAATCTCGAAGGAGACTGCAGCTCGCTACTATCTTAACTGGAAAACAGATTGGCTGCAAGAAGACCGGCTTTCTCCAATTTGCTTCAACAGATAACATTCCCAGGCAGCTATCCCAAACTCTGTAAATTACTCACGGGTTTGTTATGGGACAGGACGCCAACCGCAGGGTCCCACGGCCGCTTCAGCAGCAAGGGCAAGGCTTCAGCTCCAGCAGCCCCGGACTTCGCCGTAGAAGAGATGATCATCTTGTCGATCAGCGTTGGGAGCTGCATTCAAACATGCAGAGAGGGAGTAAAGGGTGAGGGCTGCAGGTGGTGGCTGGAGGGAGGTAACTAACTCAAGCAAAACCGCAGAGGCACAGTGAGGATGGGAGAAGTATACAGTCTTCGGTGAATGGACGGTCACTACGATGCTTAGATTTATTTGTCGTGTGTACGTCGAAATGTACAGTGAAATGAGTTGTTGGTGCCAACAACCAACACAGTCCGAGAATGTGCTGGGGCAGCCTGCAAGTGTCATCATGCTTCCAGCTCCAATGTAGCATGCCCACAATTACTAACCTCAACCTGTATGCCTTTGTAACTGGAGGAAATCAGAGCACCTGGATAAAACCCACATGGTCTCCGGGAAAATGTACAAACTCTTTACAAACAGCGACAGAAATTGAACCCTGATCACTGGCATTTTAATAGCGTTACACTAACCACTTACACGACTGTGCTGCCCCTCAGGAGGCAAATTGTGAGGTCAAGAGTCCATCTTATTGTGCCAGGGAACCGTTCGATAGTCCTGTAACATTGGGGTAGAAACTCGCAAACCATCACACGCTTCAGGCCAGTTCGAGGAGTGAAGAACGTGACAAGAAGCCAAAGCGCACATACCTTGCACTTCAGAGTCTGAAGGACGTCCAAATAGGCGGCCAGCATTGGAAGGCTCAGGGTCTCCACCAGCGTCGTGTGCAGCCACTGCGTTAACTTGGTATCCCAGTTCAGGCTGGCGAGGGCCTGGCGGATTCGGCGAGCGCACTTGTCCACCGTGATCCTCCTCAGCACCGGCTCGTTGCTGGCCTGAAACAGTTTTCAGTTTGTAGTAAATCACAAGGACTACTAGAACAATACCTTTCTACATTTATTCATCAAGTAACCTCAGACGAGTGTGGCATGTGGCCAAGTAGTTAAGGCGCTGGACTAGCGATCTGAAGGTCGTGAGTTCGAGCCTCAGCCGAGGCAGCGTGCATTGCTCCAGTCCACCCAGCTGAAAATGGGTACCAGCAAAATGCTGGGGGTTAACCTTGCGATAGACTGGCGTCCTATCCCGGGGGGAGTCTCGTACTCTCAGTCGCTTCATGCCACGGAAACCGGCATAAGCACTGGCCTGATGAGCGTATAAGGCTCGGGACAGACTTTAACATTTAAACCTTGGCTCTTCATGTGCGAGTTGGCAGGGGCCAGCCTGGTTACTTGTCAACAGCTGCATCACAGCTTAGTAGGAGTTGATTTGTGCTGACAACCAGCACCTGTCTCTGCAAACTCAGCCTACTGAGAGAAAGCTTGCGTAGATCTATCACCCTGCCTGGTTCTTAAGGCAGATATAGAGGCAAAATTAGGTCATTAAATTCATGAATCTGCTTTATTTTCCCTCTCCACCCCATTCTCCTGCCTTCACCCTGTAACCTTTGACACCCTTACTGATCAAGAAACTATTCTTCATCATCTCTGTTCTAAAGGGATATTCTTCTAGCCTGAGGCTGCCCCCTCTGGTCCTAGACTCTCCCATCACTGGAAACATCCTGTCTATGCCCACTCTATGTTTCTTCTTCTTTAGCCCTCTACCTTTCAATATTCAATGAGCTACCCCTTCATTCTTCTAAAGTCCGAGTACAGTCCCAGAGCCATCAAATATTCATCATATGTTAAACCTTTCATTCTCATCAGCCTTCTCAGGACCCTCTCAAATGCCAGCACATTCTTTCTCAGATATGGGGCCCAAAACTGCTCAGAGTAATCCAAATGCAAGGGCAAGCATGCAAGTCACAGTCTTTTCAGTCTCCCCAGCAGTCAGAATGGCCTCCTGCATCCCTGGCTCAGTTCCAGCTAACTTCATACAGCAATTACCAGAGCTCACTCTACTCACCCCCTCATTTGCCAGTCTCGCCAACCGGTCTGAGTACAGCGCCTTCACAATTTTGTTGAATAGCTTGTTCTGAGCAGCAGTCCAGCCCAACCTGGAGAGGAGAGAAAGAGTCTGTGTTTCACGCAAAGCTGGAGATACCAGTCAACAGTGATGGAGGAGGAATGGACACTGGAAACACATGGAAAGGCAAGGGAGTGGGCAGCGCCCAGAGGCAGGGCACATACTGAGCAACGTGCTGTACACACAAACTCAGCATGTCAGGCAGCATCTATGGAGGGGAATAAATAGTCAATGTTTCGGGCAGAGACCCTTCATCAGGACGGGAAAGGTAGGGGGCAGAAGCCAGAGTAATAGGGTGGAGGGGAAGCCGAAGGGATACACGTTTGCCAGGTAACAGGTGAGAGGTGGGGGAAGGTGGGCGAATGAGGGAGCTGAATAAGGTAAGAAGCTGTGAGGTGACAGGTGGAACAGGCAAAGAGCAACAGAATGACTCTGACAGGAGAAGAGATTGGACCATGGAAGAAAGCGGAGTGGGAACCAGAGGGAGGTGATGATGGCGCTAAGTCAAAGAGGGCAGCAGAACCTCTTGGTGTCATCAGCAAATTTGCTGACCCAATTTATTACATCATCTAAACAATTAATATAGCTGATAAATGACATTGAACAAAGCACCCTATGGTACCCCAAGAGTCACAGGCCTCCCGAGAGACAGCCTTGTACTATCAATCTCTGGCTTCTCCTGCTAAAGCAGTGTTGGATCTAATTTGTGACTTCATCCTGAAATCTATACAACCATAGTCTAAAAAAAATCCACATTATTATACTCTGACTTCTTAATTGATTGTGTGGTTCAACAAGCTGGTGATTTTCAGATATCCAGTCCTTCCGAATGAATCAGAGCTTTCCAGCTTCTGACATCAGCTCAGCTTCAGCTATAAGGAACCTTTACTTCACAGCCAGAGGAAACTGTCTTTTTTAAAATTTAGCTCAGTAACAGGCCCTTCTGTGTACGTCTGTGGTTGTGGGAGAAAACCAGAGCACCCAGAGGAAACCCAAGTTGCCATGGGGAGAATGCAGGAATTGAACCTGGGTCACTGGCACTGTATGTTAACCACTAGTCTACCGAGCCACCCATTTCCTTTCATATCCTTTAATGACCTAAACACCCCTATTACATCTCAAATAACCCAACCTGGGAAAATCATTTTGGCAATATATATATATATCTATACTGTACACAGAGGATTCCAGTTAACTGCAGACCTATTCAGATTAGTACATTCTGGCCCAATTAAGCAACAGTCCTAATTAACCCTTACATATTGTTTATATTGCATACCTTCACAGTATGGTCCAGGTCAATTTTGACCCGGCCCTAGGATCCCCTCATAACAAGTGTCTATACCAAATTTTGAACCACAGATCTATTTAGAATGTATAAATAGCCTATCTGACATTAATAAATGGGTGATTAAATCAAATTTGACCCGGAACAGCCTCAATGTACAAAAATTTGTAGCACCTGTACAAAAGTATAAAATTTTTAAATAGTTTTTCATTTTTGCACATTCTGGGTCACTTTAAGAAAAGTCATCAAATCTCGGCTAAAAAGATCGGCATTTGGGGCGCTTTTACTGCTGTCAAATGTCAAAACGGGTCAAATCTGACCCAAACAATACGTAAGGGTTAACTGAATTTTCATGGAAATTGTTAAAAAGGTATAAAAAAGACAAACAACTGTTTAACTGAGAAACCAATTATATATTCAGATGAAATATGGATCAAACTGAAACAACACCAAAACTACCCTATTACTATAAAATTGTGTATTATTTCCTAATAGTTATTGATGGAGGAATTAATTCAACTAATGATGCTGTGTTCTTTTGATTTGAAAGTAAATGAACAAAATTAGTGCAGATAATGGACTCCCTTCATACAATGCTATCGATGATTGCATCTTTCAAATCTTCATTTTCAGTGTAATATTCAAGATGATTGTCGATACACTCAAATTCTTCATTGTTAAAGCAGTGAAATGATTTCACTTTCAATTGTTGCCATCTCCAAGCCTGAAAGCTTAAAACAACAAAACAGTTCTGAATTGGCTTATTGTTTATTTCTCGCTATCAGTGAAAAAAACCACTGCGTTTTGTAACCTTTTGTAACTACAAAAGGTTAAACTAATTAAAAGACAGAGCTAGAAGATAACTCATGTACTTAGTTCATTTTTAATTCAAGCGAGGTACGTGCGTATAACAGTGGCGTGATGACAAGTGCCTTTCATGTACTTTATACGTATAGCCATAATGATTTAAACAACAAAGGATGCTTAATCAAATATTTTAACATTACTGATATATTAAACAAACACTGCTCCCTGTTTAGATACAAGCTCCAACTCAATATAGAACGCAGCACAACTTATATCCATATACTATATATACAGTATGCTATATAATACAACTACTATATAGACATCCATACCACAGTAAATTTTAAATTGCCCCACTCAGTCCTAAAGATTTATTGCTATGGAGGCTTTCTTACTCTTGTGGGATAACCTCTTTCCTGACAAGGGGGATCACTCTGCTTGGCAGGTAACACGTAGCTGCGAAAATAATCTTAGGTTCTAGTGCCGCCTCCATGGTGGTTGTAGGAGTTGACTCAGACTGCAGGAAGTAATTTTGACAGCTCGAGACGGCTTTCTCTCTGGAACTACTTCAATCCTTGCTTCTCTCCTTTTCAACTTCGTCTTTCTTCTTCTCATTTTACTTTTTCTTCTACTTTCTTGTGAGTATCTCTGAATTTGCTAATTTCTTCTAAAATGAGGTCTGGTTTATTCTTCTATTTCCATAGTGATAATGTCATCATCCTCTTTCTTTTCCTCTTCCTTGGATGTGAATCTTGATCTTGGGAAGGTGCCCTTAGTTCACTAGCATATTCTCTTATTAACCCCTTTACAATCTGATCTGGCCTCTTGGTTTCCTCATCTACAACATCATCTGACGAATCCTCTGTTTTCGTATCTCTATTAACTCCTTTCTTTTTGGGTTTTTAATTCATCCAGCTGGGCTTTGGTCTTTGCATCTACTTTTACAAGCAGCTTCTTGTCTCCCCTTGAAGTTCATGCAATAACTCTGAGGCACTCAATTCTGGTTCTTTAGACTCACAAAAGCCGAATGCTCACAATGTTCCTGAAGCTCCTTGAACCCTCTTCCAGCTTAAAACCAAGTCATATTTTGCAAGTAACTGCCTGACTAACATATCAGAAACTTTCCAGACACAGTTCCTATAAAAAGTATTAACACCTCCCCCCAGAAGTTTTCACGTTTTACAACTATTTGTCTCTTTTGACACTGATCAACAGAAAAGACACTTTGGTGTCAAAGTGAAAACAAATTTCTACAAATTGGTCTAAATTAATTACAAATATATTACACAAAATAATTGATTGCACTATTACTCACCCCCTTCAAGTCAGTATTTAGTGGATGCACCTTTGCCAGCAATTACAGCCTTGAGTCTGTGTGGATAGCTCTCTATCAGTTTTGCACATCCGGACACTGTAATTTTTCCCCATACTGCTTTATAAAACTGCTCAAGCTCTGTCAGATTGTATGGGGATCATGAGTGAACCCTTCTCAAGTCCACCCACAAATTCTCAAATGGATTGAGGTCTGGACTCTGACTTGGCTGCTCCAGGACATTAACTTTGTTGTTTTTAAGCCATAGTCTTGGCTTTATGCTTGGGGTCTTGCTGGAAAACAGATCTTCTCCCAAGTCACAGTTCTCTTGCAGACTGCATCAGGATTTCCCTGTATTTTCGCTGCATTCATTTTACCTTCCACATTGACAAGCCTTCCAGGGCCTGCTACAGTGAAGCATCCCCACAGCATGATGCAGCCGCCACCATGCTTCACTGTATGGATGGTGTGTCTTTGCCAATCATAGCTTTTAGTCTGATGGCCAAAAAGCTCAATTTTGGTTTCATCAGACCATAGAACCTTCTTCCAGCTGACTTCAGAGTCTCCCATATGCCTTCTGGCAAACTCTAGTTGAGATTTCTGAGAAGTTTTTCAACAGTAGCTTTCTCTTTGCCACTCTCCCATAAAGCTGTGACTGGTGAAGCACCCAGTTATTGTATGCACAGTCTCTCCCATCTCAGCCACTGAAGCTTGTAACTCTTCGAGTTGTCATAGGTTTCTTGGTGGCATCCCTCACTCGTCCCCTTCTTGCACGATCACTCAGTTTTTGAGAACAGCCTGCTCTAGGTAGATTTGCAGCTGTGCAATATTCTTTCCATTTCTTGACGATTGACTTAACTGTATTCTAAGGGATATTCAGTGACTTGGAAATTTTCTTGTATCCATCTCCTGACTTGTGCTTTTCAATAACCTTTTTGTGGAGTTACTTGGAGCGTTCTTTTGTCTTCACGGTGTAGTTTTTGCCAGGATACTGACTCACCAGCAATTGGACCTTCCAGATACAAGTGCATGTTTACTACAATACACCTTGATCTCCATTTAGCTAATTATGTGACTTCTAAAAACCAACTGGCTGCAGCAGTGATGATTTTGTGTGTCATATGAGATGAATACTTATGCAATCAATTATTTTTTGTTTTATATTTGTAATGCATTTAGATCGCCTTGCAGAGAGCTGTTTTCACTTACTCAGAAGAGTCTTTTTCTGTTGATCGGTGTCAAAAAAGCCAAATTAAATCCATTGTGATTCAATGTTGTAAAACAATAAAACTTGAAAACTTCCAGGAGGGGGGTGAATACTTTTTGTAGACGCTGTAGGTGATGGTATTGTCCAGTTCTGGACAGCATCAAATCGATTAAAACCAAAGTAAATCTGTGGTAGTGTTCAGTAACACCGTGCCCAGTGATTACTGCCGTGCGGGGTTCTCACCTGTTCATGTGGTCCTCCCAGTCATCAGGCGGCAAAGGGGCATCCGTATCCGACCTCGCGAAGATAACGTGCCGCTCACACTCGTTCATCACACTCCGAGCCTTCTGGTTGTCATAAAGAGGGGTTGGTGTTGGAACCACCGTCTCCACATCGACAGACACCTCACAGTCACTGAAAAACACAAGAAACCGTGAGTGTGTTCCAGAGCTTCAATGTAGACACAAGACACAGGAGTAGAACTGGGTCACTTGGCCCGTTGAATCTGCTCCATCATTCCATCATGGCTGATTTATTAACCCTCTCAATTTCATTCTCTTGCCTTTGCCCTGTAACGTTTGACACCATTACTAATCAAGGATCAACCTCCCCTTTATATGTTCTCATTGACTTGTCCTTCATAGACGTATGCGCCAACAAATACACTACCCTCTGGGTAACGAAATTTCTCCTCATAACTGCTCCAAAGGGACATCCTTCTATTCTGAGCCCGTGCCCTCTGGTCCTAGACTCCCCCACTATAGGAAACATTTTCTCCACGTCCACTCTATCAAGACCTATCAACGTTCAATAGGTCTGCACCCTGATGTAAATGCTGGAAATGTCTGCACCACACAGTAAATGCTGGAAATGTCAATGGTAATCTCTTGAGATGGGACCTTCACCCTCGAACTTACAGCCGACAGCAGCCCGAGCCTGCCTTGAGAAATCTCTATCCGAGCCTCTTCATCTCACTTCACTAACCCATTCTTCTGAGGGAACTCAACTGTTCAGGTAGCATCAATGGGGGGGGGGGGGGGGGGGGGAGGTAAAACAGTCAACATTTGGGCTGAGACCCATCATCAGGACTGGAAAGGTAGGGGGCAGAAGCCAGAACTACACCCCTCCCACTTCCTTGAATCCCTTCTGCCTAAACAATGTCCATATCCCTCCAGCCTTCACGTCATATTCATGTACCTATCCAACAGCCTCTTAAGTGATTCAGTCACAAGTACCTCCACCACCACCCTTGTCAGTGCATTCCAGGCACCCACCACACAGTGCAAAACACAGTAGAGTAGGTCAGCCTCTACCCATCTGTTATGAGACTACTGAATGGTTCCCTAGTATAATAAGATGGAGTTATCATGAAAATGATTCCAAGTTTGAATGGCTTGTCATATGAAGAGCGTTTGGTGGCTCTGGGCCTGTATTCACTAGAATTCAGAAAAATGAGGGGTGATTTCATTGAAATCTATTGATTGGTGAAAGGCCTTGATAGAGTGGATGTGGAGAGGATGTTTCCTATGGTAGGAGAGTCCAAGACTAGAGGGCACAGCCTCAGACTAAAGGGGTGTCCTTTTAGAATGGAGATGAAGAGGAATTTCTTCAGCCAGAGAGTTGCGAATGTGTGGAATTTGTTGTCACAGGCAGCTGTGAAGGCCACGTCTTTATGTATATTTAAGGCAGAGGTTGATGAATTCTTGATTGGTCAGGACATGAAGGAATACGGGAGAAGGCAGGAGATTAAGGCTGAGGGGAAAATAGAATCAGTGTGATGGGTCAAAAGGCCTAATTCTGCTCCGATAGCTTAAGGACTTTTGACCCCACAATCTACATCACTGTGATCTTTACCATTTAGCTGCATTGCATTTTATTTTGCACCGTTATAGCGCAATGATTTTTCATTTTTTATTCAGAGATTCAGTGCGGAATCGGCCCTTCCTTCCACCCAGCAACCCCGATTTAACCCTAACCTAATTGAAGGATGATTTACAATGACCAATTAACCCACCCGGTACGTCTTTGGACCTCGTGAGGAAACCGAAGCGCCCAGAGGAAACCCACACAATCCACGGGGAGGACGCACAGAGACACCGGGATTAAACAAACTCCAAAGCCTCACGTTGTAATCGCGTCGTAGTAAACATTGATCTGTATGAACAGTTGACAAGATGAGCATCTCACTATTACTTTACACGTGACAATAATGAACCAATTCCAGTTCCAACTGAGGGCCAACAAATGATGTAGAAATCCTGGCACTGTGAGCACTGTACACTTTCACATGTGACAACAAACACCAATAGAGCTGAGGTGGCCTGGTCCCCATTTGCATGCTCTCCCTATGACTGTGTGGGATTCCTCTGGGTTGTCCAGTCTCCTTCCACACCCCAAAGACAGGCAGCTTGGCTGATGACTCTAACTTGCCCCAAGTGTGGGGGTGAGCAGCAGAATTTGGAATGAGGAATACAGGGAGGTAAAATGTGTTGGGCTTGGATCAGTGTTAAAGTGACTGCTCGACACTCAGCACAGGTCCAGTGGACCAAAGGGACAGTCTCGGTGCTGTACGACTCCGGGACTCAAGGATGAAATTGGGTAACGACAGACTTATTTTGTCATCAACTATCACGAAAATGGTGGTATCTGTTTTTTACAATGATAAACTAAGGCGTGATTAAATAAAGTGAATGTAGTTGAAGGATATTTGACAACTCCAAAAATGTTTGTGATAACGCATTGAGCAAGTTAGATAAGATGCTTTTAGCATATAATTTTTCCAAATATTTTCCAAAGCAGGGAATAGTTCAGATGTACTATCTATAATCTGCTGCAGCTGTTGATTGGGAAAATGCTTCTGGTGTTCCCTCTGATGGCCCCAAAGGAGAAAACAAGGAACCAGATAATTAAAATAGTTCTGAAGGGTAAAGATGTGAACACTGCAATGTTTAAAAACGTACATGCACGATGGGGGCAACACACATAAAATGTCGAGTCCCTCCAGCATTTTGTCTGCATTGCTTGGATTCCCAGCATCTGCAGGTTTTCTCCTGTTTGCACAATGCAAGGGATGAGGGGTGAGGGTCAGAGTGGGCTGGGGAGAAGGTGGCAGAAAGTGGAGCTGAAGGGTGCAGAGGCTGGGGAGAGTGTCAGGCAGAGGGAGGGCGGATTGGTCCTGGTGACAAGGAAGATTATTTGGGGGGGGGGGGGGAGAGAGACAGGAAGAGAAGGAGCAGGAATTACGGTTTGGGACGGCGAGAGAAAGGGGAGAGTTCGGTGTCTGTGGGAAGGGAGGGGTGAGTGGGGAGACCGAGGGAGGGAGAGAGGGAGGGAGAGAGAGAGGGAGGGGAGACGAGGGAGAGAGGGAGGGGAGACGAGGGAGGGCAGAAGGAGAGACAAGGGAGGGAACGAAGGAGAGGGGTAAGTGGGTGGGGAGACGTTACAGATGGTAGGAGGACGGGATGGAGGGAGGGGTGTGGGTAGAGAGAGGATGGGGGAGAAGTAAGTGGATAGGGAGACGGCGGAGGGGAGGGATAAGTGAGTAGGGAGATGGGACAGGATGGAGAGGTAAGTGGGTGAGGAGACGGGAGGGCGGGATGGAGGGGTAAGCGTGTGGGGAGACGGGACGGAGGGAGGGAGAGAGGGGTAAATGAGTAGGGAGACAGGATGGAGGGAGGGGTAAATGGGTGGAGAAATGGGACAGGGCGGGACGGAGGGGTAAGTAGGTGGGGAGACGGGACTGAGGGAGAGAGGGGTGAGTGAATGTGGAGACAAGTGGGGAGATGGGACAGGGAAGGAAGAGTAAACAAGTGGGGAGATGGGACAGGGAGGGAGGGAGGGGTAAACGGGTGGGGAGATGGAACAGGGCGGGAGGGAGGGGTAAACGGGTGGGGAGACGGGACAGGGCAGGATGGAGGGGTAAGTGGGTGGGGAGACGGGACGGAGGGAGAGAGGGGTGAGTGAGTGTGGAGACGGAACGGAAGGAAGAGTAAACAGGTGGGGAGATGGGACAGGGCGGGAGGGAGGGGTAAACGGGTGGGGAGATGGGACAGGGCGGGATGGAGGGGTAAGTAGGTGGGGAGATTAGACGGAGGGAGAGAGGGGTAAGTGGGAGGGGAGACAGAACGGAAGGAGGGGTAAATGGGTGGAGAGACGGGACAGGGCGGGACGGAGGGGTAAGTGGGTGGGGAGACGGGACGGAGGGAGAGAGGGGTGAGTGAGTGTGGAGACAGAACGGAAGGAAGAGTAAACGGGTGGGGAGACGGGACAGGGCGGGACGGAGGGGTAAGTGGGTGGGGAGACAGGACGGAGGGAGAGGTGAGTGAGTGTGGAGACGGAACAGAAGGAAGAGTAAACGGGTGGGGAGATGGGACAGGGCGGGATGGAGGGGTAAGCGTGTGGGGAGACGGGACGGAGGGAGGGAGAGAGGGGTAAATGAGTAGGGAGACAGGATGGAGGGAGGGGTAAATGGGTGGAGAAATGGAACAGGGCGGGAGGGAGGGGTAAACGGGTGGGGAGACGGGACAGGGCGGGATGGAGGGGTAAGTAGGTGGGGAGACGGGACGGAGGGAGAGAGGGGTAAGTGGGAGGGGAGACAGAATGGAAGGAGGGGTAAATGGGTGGAGAGACGGGACAGGGCGGGACGGAGGGGTAAGAGGTGGGGAGACCGGATGGAGGAAGAGAGGGGTAAGTGGGAGGGGAGACAGAACGGAAGGAGGGGTAAATGGGTGGAGAGACGGGACAGGGCGGGACGGAGGGGTAAGAGGTGGGGAGACCGGATGGAGGAAGAGAGGGGTAAGTGGGAGGGGAGACAGAACGGAAGGAAGAGTAAACGGGTGGGGAGACGGGACAGGGCGGGACGGAGGGGTAAGTGGGTGGGGAGACAGGACGGAGGGAGAGAAGGTGAGTGAGTGTGGAGACGGAACAGAAGGAAGAGTAAACGGGTGGGGAGATGGGACAGGGCGGGACGGAGGGGTAAGTGGGTGGGGAGATGGGACGGAGGGAGAGAGGGGTGAGTGAGTGTGGGGACGGAACGGAAGGGGGGGGTAAATAGGTGGAGAGACGGGACAGGGCGGGATGGAGGGGTAAACGGGTGGGGAGATGGGACAGGGCGGGAGGGAGGGGTAAACGGGTGGGGAGATGGGACAGGGTGGGAGGGAGGGGTAAGTGGGTGGGGAGACGGGACGGAGGGAGAGAGGGGTGAGTGAGTGTGGGGACGGAACGGAAGGGGGGTAAATAGGTGGAGAAACGGGGCTGGGCGGGACGGGGTAAACGGGTGGGGAGATGGGACAGGGCGGGACGGAAGGGTAAGTGGGTGGGGAGACGGGACTGAGGGAGAGAGGGGTGAGTGAGTGTGGGGACGGAACGGAAGGGGGGAGTAAATGGGTGGAGAGACGGGACAGGGCGGGACGGAGGGGTAAGTGGGTGGGGAGACGGGACGGAGGGAGAGAGGGGTGAGTGAGTGTGGGGACGGAACGGAAGGGGGGGTAAATGGGTGGAGAGACGGGACAGGGAGGGAGGGGTAAACGGGTGGAGAGATGGGACAGGGCGGGAGGGAGGGGTAAGTGGGTGGGGAGACGGGACGGAGGGAGAGAGGGGTGAATGAGTGTGGGGACGGAACGGAAGGGGGGGTAAATGGGTGGAGAGACGGGACAGGGCGGGACGGAGGGGTAAGTGGGTGGGGAGACGGGACGGAGGGAGAGAGGGGTGAATGAGTGTGGGGACGGAACGGAAGGGGGGGGGTAAATGGGTGGGGAGATGGGACAGGGCGGGAGGGAGGGGTAAGTGGGTGGGGAGACGGGACGGAGGGAGAGAGGGGTGAGTGAGTGTGGAGACGGAACGGAAGGAAGAGTAAACGGGTGGGGAGATGGGACAGGGCGGGAGGGAGGGGTAAACGGGTGGAGAGATGGGACAGGGCGGGAGGGAGGGGTAAGTGGGTGGGGAGACGGGACGGAGGGAGAGAGGGGTGAATGAGTGTGGGGACGGAACGGAAGGGGGGGGTAAATGGGTGGAGAGACGGGACAGGGAGGGAGGGGTAAACGGGTGGAGAGATGGGACAGGGCGGGAGGGAGGGGTAAGTGGGTGGGGAGACGGGACGGAGGGAGAGAGGGGTGAATGAGTGTGGGGACGGAACGGAAGGGGGGGTAAATGGGTGGAGAGACGGGACAGGGCGGGACGGAGGGGTAAGTGGGTGGGGAGACGGGACGGAGGGAGAGAGGGGTGAATGAGTGTGGGGACGGAACGGAAGGGGGGGGTAAATGGGTGGGGAGATGGGACAGGGCGGGACGGAGGGCTAAGTGGATACGGTGAATGCAGGGAGGGGAGTTCGGAGGAGTCCCGCGGGCTGTGCGTGGGGGACAGGGGTCGGTGCCCGGTGCCCAGGCCTCTCACCTGCTGTGCTCCTGCTGCCTGCGCGGGGTGACGAAGAGCAGGCGGGCCGGCCGCGCGTCGCTGGCCTCGGGGTGCGCGCTCCACGGCTTGGCGTAGCTGTGGTCCAGGAAGACAAGGTCGAGCTCCCGCTCGTGGGCCGACAGCTGCAGCAGCAGCGAGGCGCCCATCCGCCGAGCCGAACTCTGCAGGTCCCGCTCGCTGCCCCGGCAACACATCGGGCCGGGACAGGCCGGCTCTCCAGGCGCTGGAGCCGCTGTGGATCGAGCTTCGGATTGAGCAAACGCCACCGCCGCCGCCGCCGCAGAGCGATCTCCGCAAATACAGACGTCGCTTAGTCTCCCCCGACAGCGCCGCACACTCATCCAGCAGCCGGTCTCCCCCTACAGCGCCGCAGGCTCACCCAGCGGCCGGGCTCCCCCGACAGCGCCGCACACTCATCCAGCAGCCGGTCTCCCCCTACAGCGCCGCAGGCTCACCCAGCGGCCGGGCTCTGTCGACAGCGCCGCACACTCATCCAGCAGCCGGTCTCCCCCGACAGCGCCGCACACTCATCCAGCAGCCGGTCTCCCCCTACAGCGCCGCAGGCTCACCCAGCGGCCGGGCTCTGTCGACAGCGCCGCACACTCATCCAGCAGCCGGTCTCCCCCGACAGCGCCGCAGGCTCACCCAGCGGCCGCTACCAATACCTGAATCAATCACAGATGCCTGAGGCATGTTTATTATCACTGACTTCTATTTGTTTTGCTACAGCGAAATAAAATCACAATGCATTACAAAAATAAATAATGAAAAGTAAAAATAATAACGAGGGTCGTGGACGGCTCAGAAAAAGTTGGGAAGGTGTTGAGTCATTTGGCGAATGGACATTACTCCTGTTCACCTAACGTTGAGAAACGACACATCACATGGGACTAACTCCGTAGTCCCCAAATCCACCCATTCTTATCAAGATAGCCATGCTGTAATAGAGGGCTATGTGAGAGGGAAGGGTTTAGATTGATCTTGGAGTAGGTTAAGAGGTCGGCACAACACAATGGGCTGAAGTTCCTGTACTGTACTGTGGTGCTCTAAAAGCCTGAAAGCAAACCACAAAGGGATCTGTTTCAGTGATGCTCAGAGGATAAGTATAAGCCAATTCTTGGTACTGCTCCTTCAACATGACTACCCCTCTCAATGTGGGGATTGCCCAGAAGTGTAATCACTTCTGACAGTGCAGAATCGCCGCAGATGTGCAATTCTGCACTGACAGATTCAGTCAAGATAACCATCTCGTGGTCTAAACTGGTGACCAACATAGACCAGGCAGTAATGAAAATCAGAGAAGAGGATTAGCATGTAGGGAGACACAACGCTTGCTAGAGAGGGCAGTGTAGAGAAGAACCTACTTCATCACCAGCTGCAGGCAGTAAATAGAGATCCACAGTGGGGCAGCACTTTGACACGGCTGGTAGAAAGCCACTGCCTCACAGCGCCCATCGATCGGCCCACATCCAATCCAGACCTCTGTTGCTCTGTGTGTGTATGGAGTTTGCACGTTTTCCTTGTGCATCCTGGAGAGTATTCTGACTGGTTGCATCATTGTCTGCTATGGTGTCACCAATGCACAGGGTCAGAAACTTGCAGCAGGTTGTAAACTCAGCCAGCTCCATCACGGGGACTAGACTCCCCAGCAATACCTCAAAAAGGCAGCATCCAGCCTGAAGGACCCTCTCAGCACTCAGGCCATGTGCCCTCTTCTCATTACTGCCATCAGGAAGGAGTTAAAGGAGCCGAAAGACTAGAACTAGGGGACACAGCCTCAAAGATAGGAGGAGTAAATTTAGGACAGAGATGAGGAGGAACTGCTTTTCCTGAATCTGTGGAATTCTCTGCCCAATGTGGAGTGGAGGCTACCTCATTAACTACAGTAACTAAACTTAAGGCAAGGTTGGATAGATTTTTGCATTGTAGAGTAATTAAGGGTTATGGGGGAAAGGCTGGAAGGTGAAGATGAGTCCACGGTCAGATCAGCCATGATGTTATCACAAACAAGAGAAAATCTGCAGATGCTGGAAATCCGAAGGGTTTCAGCCTGAAAGATTGACTGTACTCTTTTCCTATGTGCTGCCTGGGCCTGCTGAGTTCCTCCAGCATTTTGTTGTGTTGCTCAGCCATGATCTTATTGAATGGCAGAGCAGGCTTGACAGACTAGATGGCCTACTCCTGCTCCTTATGTTCTTTCCCTCTGCCATCAAATTTCTGAACAGGTCTGAACAGTTCATGAACATTACCTCACTATCTTGCTCACTTTTTGCACTAATTATTTAAATGTTTCTTATTGCGTCTTCATAGAAACTTTTTAATGGCTTGCACTGTACTGCTGCCACAAAACTAGATTTATTGACACGTCAGTGATAATAAACCTGATTCTGCCAGTGTCCAGTTCCCTCCCACATCACAAAGATGTGAGGGTCGGGTTAACTGAGAACTGTAAATCGCCCTTAGTGTGTAGGTGAGTGGTAAAACCCGAGGGAAGTTGGGAATGTGCGAAGAGAAATTGGGATTAGGGTGAATAGATAGTTGATGGGCTGTGTTACCTTGTTGGATCAATGGGCCTGTTTCTGTACCTTGCTCTCTCTTTCTCTCAATACAAGGCAGCAAGGTGGCACAGTGGTCAGTGTAAAGCTATGGCAGCACCAACCACCTGGGTTCAATTCAGCTGCTGTCTGTAAGGAGATTGTATGTTCTCCTTATGACCGCATGGGTTTCCTCCACGTGCTCCAGTTTCCTTCCATGTTTCAAAGTCATGAGGGTTACTAGGCTAATTGGTCTCATGGCTATAATTGGGCGGTGTGGGCTCGTTGGGCTGGAGAGCCTGTTACCACACTGTATGTCTAAAATAATTCTTTTAAAAATACATAAAGCGTGTTGTTCCACCACCAGCTAAAGCATCAACCTTACATATGGCTAACAGCAGATTCAGGAGTTAGAGAAGTACAGCACAGAAACAGGCCCTTCAACCCATCTAGTCTATGCCAAAACAATTTAAACTATTCCCATTGACCTGTATCGGGACACATAGCCCTCCATACTCCTACCATTCATGTACCTATCCAAACTTCTCTTAAACGTTGACATCAAGCTCACATGCACCTCTTGCGCTGGCAGCTCATTCCACATACTCACGACTCTCTGAGTGGAGAAGTCTCCCCTCATGTTCCCCTTAAACTTTTCACTTTTCACCCTTAACCCATGACCTCTGGTTGTAGTCCCACCCAACCTCAATGGATAAAACCTGCTTGCATTTACCCTTTCTATACCCCTCATAATTTTGTATACCTCTATCAAATCTCCTCTCAATCTTCTACTTTCTAAAGAATACAGTCCTAACCTGTTCAATCTTTCCATATAACTCAGGTCCTCCAGACCTGGAAACATCCTTGTAAATTTTCTCTGTACTCTTTCAAACTTGTTTACAACTTTCCTGTAGGTAGGTGACCAAAACTGCACATAATACTCCAAATTAGGCCTCGTCAACATCTTATACAACTTTAACATAACATCCCATCTCCTGTACTCAATACATTGAACTATGAAGGTCAATGTGCCACAACCTTTTTGTATGACCCTTTCTACCTGTGACCCCACTTTCAATGAATTATGGCCCTGTGTTCCCAGATCCCTTTCTTCTACCATACTCCTCAGTGCCCTACTACTCATGGTGTAAGACCTACCCAGATTGGTCTTACCAAAGTGTAAAACCTCAAACTTGTCTGCATTACTTTCATCTGCCATTTTTTCCAGCTGATCCAGATCCCACTGCAAGCCATGATAGCCTTCCTTAATGTCCACTACATCCCAACTCTTGGTATCATCCTCAAATTTACTGATCCAATTAACCACATTATCATCCAGATCATTGATATAGAAGACAAACAACAATGGAACCAACACCAACCCCTGCGGCACTCCACTAGTCACAGGCCTCCAGTCAGAGAGGCAATCATCTACTACCACTCTCTGGCTTGTCCCGCAAAACCAATGTCTAATCCAATTACTACCTCATCCTGAATGTCATGCAACTGAACTTTCTTGTCTAGCCTCTCTTGTTGGACCTTGTCAAATGCCTTACTAAAGTCCATGTAGACGATATGCAATGCCTTGCCTTCATCCGCTTTCCTGGTAACTTCCTCAAAAAAACTCTAAGATAGGTTAGACATACTACCACACATAAAGCCATCTTGACTATCCCAAATCAGTCCATGTCTATCCAAATACTTGTATATCTGGTCCCTTAGAATGTCTTCCAGTAACTTTCCCGCAACCAATGTCAGGCTCACCAGACTATAATTTCCAGGTTTATGTTTAGAACCTTTTTTAAACAGTGGAATAACATTGGCTATCCTCTAATCCTCTGATATCTCTCCTGTCACTAAGGATGATTCAATGTCTCTACCAGGGCCTGGCAATTTCTGCACTTGTCTCCCATAAGGCCCAAGGAAACATCTTGTCAGGTCCTGGGGATTTGTCCACCCTGTTTTGCCTCAGGATAGCAAACACCTCCTCCTCTGTAATCTGTATAAGGTCCTTGAAGCTGATGCTACTTTCCCTCACTTCTATCGACTCTGTGTCCATCTCCTGAGAAAATACAGATGCAAAACATTGATTTAAGATCTCCCCTATCTATTTGGATTACCATTTTGATCTTCCAGAGGACCAATTTTGTCCCTTGCAATCCTTTTGCTCCTAACACATAGAAGCAGAGAAAACCTACAGCTCAATACAGGCCCTTTGGCCCACAAAGCTATGCAGAACCTGTCCTTACCTTAGAACTACCTAGGCTTACCCACAGCTTTTTCTAAGCTCCATGTAGCCATCCAGGAGTCTCTTAACAGACCCTATTGTTTCCGCTGCTGGCAGCCCATTCCACGCACTCACCACTCGGCGTAAAAAAATTACCCCTGACATCTCCTCTCTACCCCTCATCTCCAAACAACTTAAAACTATGCCCTCTTGCGTTAGCCATTTCAGCCCTGGGAAAAAGCCTCTTGACTATCCACATGATCAATGCCTCTCAGTCATCTCTCATCCTCCATCGCTCCAAGGAAAAAAGGCCAAGTTCACTCAACCTATTCTGATAAGGCATGCTCCTCAATCCAGGCAACACCGTTGTAAATCTCCTCTTGCACCCTTTCTATGATTTCCACGTCCTTTCTGTAGTGAGGCGACCAAAATTGAGCACAGTATACTCCATGTGGGGTCTGACCAGGGTTCTATATAGCTGCAATATTACTTCTTGGCTCTTAAACTCAATCCCACTATTGATGAAGGCCAATGCACCGTATGTCTTCTTAACCACAGAATCAACCTGCGCAGCTGTTTTGAGTGTCCTATGGACTTGTGCCCCAAGATCCCTGATTCTTCACACTGCCAAGAGTGTTACCATTAATACTATATTCTGCCATCATATTTGACCTACCAAAATGAACCACCTCACTCTAATCTGGGTTGAACTCCATCAGCCACTTCTCAGCCCAGTTTTACGTCCTATCAGTGTCCCGCTGTAACCTCTGACAGCCCTCAATGCTATCCACAACACCCCCAACCTTTCTGTCATCAGCAAATTTACTAACCCATCCCTCCACTTCCTCATCCAGGTCATTTAAAAAAATCACAAAGGGTAGGGGGTCCCAGAACAGATCCCTGAGGCACACCACTAGTCATCAGCCTCCATGCAGAATATGACCCGTATACAAACACTCTTTGCCTTATGCAGCAAATGTCCCCTTGGACTCCATGCTCCCTTACTTTCTCAATAAGCAAAATTGGATCAGCAAATTTGCTGATGATACAAAGATTGGAGGTGTAGTGGACAGTGAGGAAGTTTTCAAAGCTTGCAGAGGGATTTGGATCAGCTGGAAAAATGGCAGATGGAGTTTAATGCGGACAAGTGGGAGGTATTGCACTTTGGAAGGACAAACCAAGGTAGAATATACAAGGTAAGTGGTGGGACACTGAGGAGTGCAGTAGAACAGAGGGATCTGGGAATACAGATACATAATTCCCTAAAAGTGGCATCACAGGTAGATAGGGTCGTAGAGAGACCTTTTAGTACATTGGCCTTTATAAATCAAAGTATTGAGTATAAGAGTTGGAATGTTATGGTGGGGTTGTATAAGGCATTGGTGAGGCTGAATTTGGAGTATTGTGTACAGTTTTGGTCACCTAATTACAGGAAGGATATTAATAAGGTTGAAAGATTGCAGAGATGGTTTACAAGGATGTTGCCAGGACTTGAGAAACTGAGTTACAGAGAAAGGTTGAATAGGTTAGGACTTTATTCCCTGGAGTGTAGGAGAATGAGGGGAGATTTGATAGAGGGATATAAAATTATGATGGGTATAGATAGAGTGAATGCAAGCAGGCTTTTTCCACTGAGGCTAGGGGAGAAAAAAAAACAGAGGACATGGGTAAGGGTGAAGGTGGAAAAGTTTAAAGGGAACATTTGGGGGGGGGCCTTCTTCACACAGAGTGGTGGGAGTGTGCAATGAGCTGCCAGATGAAGTGATAAATGCGGGCTCACTTTTAACATTTAAGAAAAACTTGGGACAGGTACATGGATGAGAGGTGTATAGAGGGATGTGGGCCAGGTGCAGGTCAGTGGGACTAGGCAGAAAAATGGTTCAGCACAGCCAAGAAGGGCCAAAAGGTCTGTTTCTGTGCTGTAATGTTCTATGGTTCTAAGCCTTGCATGGGCTACCTTATCAAATGCCTTGCTAAAATTCATATACACTACATCTACGACTCTACCCTCATCAATGTGTTTAGTCACATCTTCAAAAAATTCAATCAGGCTTGTAAAGCACGACCTGCCTTTGACAAAGCCATGTTGACTATTCCTAATCATATTATGCCTCTCCAAATTTTCATAAATCCTGCCTCTCAGGATCTTCTCGATCAACTTACCAACCACTGAAGTAAGACTCACTGGTCTATAATTTCCTGGGCTATCCCTACTCTTGAATAAGGCAACAACATCCACAACCCTCCAATCCTCTGGAACCTCTCCTGCCCTCATTGATGATGCAAAGATCATTGCCAGAGGCTCCCTCACTTTCCACAGTAGCCTGGGGACATCCCGTCCAGTCCCGGTGACTTATCCAACTAGATACTTACCCAAACCTCCAGCACATCCTTTTCCTTAATATCTACTTGCTCAAGCTTTTCAGTCCGCTGCAAGTCATCCCTACAATCGCCAAGATCCTTTTCCTTAGTGAATACTGAAGTGAAGTATTCATTCCGCCATTTCCTCCAGTTCTGTACGCACTTTTCCACTGTTACACTTGGTTGGTCCTATTATCTCACGTTGTATCCTCTTGCTCTTCACATACCTGTAGAATGCTTTGGGGTTTTCCTTAATCCTATCCACCAAGGCCTTCTCATGGCCCCTTCTGGCTCGCCTAATTTCATTCTTAAGCTCCTTCCTGCTAGCCTTATAACCTTCTAGATCTCTATCATTACCTAGTTCTTTGAACCTTTCGTAAGCTCTTCTTCTAGATTTACAACAGCCTTTGTACACCACGGTTCCTGTACCCTACCATCCTTCCAAGTTTCTGCCTGATAGCTTCATATTTCCCCTTACCCCAGTTAAACGTTTCCCTAACTTGTCTGTTCCTATCCCTCTCCACTGCTATGGTAAAAGAGATAGAATTGTGATCACTATCCCCAAAATGCTCTCCCACTGCAGTCCCCTATCAGTGCTGCCATCCTCTTCCTTTCCCTTTCCCTTACCTTCTGAACCAGACACTGTGCCTCAGGCACGGCCACAGTTGCTTCCCCCAGGTAGGCTGTTTCCCCCAACAGTACTCAAACAAGAGTACTTATTGTTAAGGGGGACAGCCACAGGGGTACTCTCTAGCATCTGCTTCTTGCCCTTCCCTCTCCTGACTGTTACCCACTTAACTGTCTCCCCAGGCCCCGGAGTGATTACCTGCCTATTGCTCCTCTCCATCACCTCCTCACTCTCCCCAACTAGATGAAGGTCATTGAGCTGCATCTCCAGTTCCCTAACATGGTCCCTAAGGAGCTGCAGCTCGACGCACCTGGGGCAGATGCGGCCGTCCGGGAGGCTGGGAGTCTCCAGGACCTCCCACATCTGACACCGAGCACAGAAAATCAGCCTCACACATACTTTCTGCCTGTATTCTACACAGATAACCCACGTCGCCTCGATCCGTTATTGCCTAAGCCATGTTCAGCCAAAGCCTTCCTACTCCGCCACTCACTCTTCCGGCACCTGCTCTGTAAAGCTGTCTTCCTTTTAAACCCTTCCCGCTGTTCTCACTGGCCAACCTCCACACGCTTGCGTAGTCATGCCCCGGTCAAACTGCTGAAGAATCCCTTCGCAGTCTCCTTCACCTTGTCTGCTAGAGCAACTTCATGTCTTCTTTTAGCCCTCCTGATTTCTTTCTTAAGTGTTCTCTTGCAGCTTTTCCTATATTCCATAAGCACCTCATTTGTTCCTACCTGCTATGCACCTCCTATTTTCTCTTAATCAGGGCCTGAATCTCTCTTGGAAACCAAGGTTCCCTACGCTTGTTATCTTTACCTTTTATTCTGACAGGCACATACAAGCTTTGTACTCTCAAAATTTCGCTTTTGAAGGCCTCCCACTTACCAAGAACACCTTTGCCAGAAAACAGCCTGTCTCAATCCACACTTGCCACATCATTTCTGGTACCATCAAAATTGGCCTTTCTCCAATTTAGTGATCTAATTGTTTAAGGTGACTGAGATAAAAAAGCAGATACAGTACAGAAAGTTCCAACAGAAGGGAGTCAGACAACAAAACACATACCTTCAAAATTCAGCCCTGCTAATCACAGTTGATGGCAGGAAGTCAGATGGAAAAAAATGGAACTGCACTCCTAAAAACACTGATTGAACGCTCAACTGAAGTTCAGGAAAAGTTGATAAATTAGCTTCATGCAGAGTATATTTTACAAAACAGGTGGTTCTGAGATGCTGATTAAATGTGATCTATCTAATGCTCCTGACAAACAGCCTCCTACGATCCTAGTCTAAAGGGGGCTGAAATGCCTGAGCACAACTGCCCCCCTTCGCAAGGGGCTGAAAGTCAATGTTCCTTTTTCTGGGGGTGGGGGAGAGACAGGACAGTGAATAGTTTTCCATGTTCTTGCTACAGAACTGAATGGTCATGTATGTCCTGTGTCTGAGGGTCAACACTTCATCTCAATAAAGACCATGAACAACAAGTGAGTTAGAGCAGAAACCAGCCACCAATTTATTCACACAGTTTAGGAAAGGAATTTGTATATTGCAACATACCATTAAAAAAGACAAAACACTACGTTGTACCAACACAAAGCTATATCATTTCAGTGAAAACTGACTTAAATCCCATCATCTAAACTAAAAAGAAAGTGTATATTTGATTTTTTCATGTTCAATCATAGCTCTTCATTACTTAAATTTAAAAGAATCCATTGGAGTTTGCAGACAAGGTAACACCTTGGCAGGAAACTGACATCAGCTCACACAACTGACTGAGCAGATGTACTTCAATGGCAGAGTGGGTAAAAGGTGATATACTGATTCCCTAATTTACAAACTCACTTCAAATCCTCCACAAGAGGGAATTTTCCACATTCAAAGCAGAAGATACCCTGTGAAGCAAGGCAAGAATTACTAAAACTGCCCAGGGCTAGAGCCCAGCCACCTCACATCTACAGGCAGCAAGAGTTTCTGTGTTGGCAATGAAACTTCATTAGAGCCTTGAGCACAGTCCCTACTAGATCATTCCCTTCCATTTGACACTCAAGGGTTAAACACAAGAGGTGAATCAGAAGTTCCAGCCATAGGCTTCTGTCAGTTACACAATGGGCCACTCAAATCAGGGAGAAAACAGAAAGGAAGATACTGGAACCTGATCTCCACCCTCTGCTGAGTTAGGCCTCAGCCAGGTTGCAATATGGCAGATACAGTAATCTCCGTGACAGACCAGCCACTGATCGTGTTCCTGGTCATTGGCACCAGTAGATGAAAAACACAACAGCATCTGCTAACCATCAGAGATCCAGTTACCAGTCGCACCCAGCTTAAAGGACTGAAAGCCCTGTCTGCCATTCAAGTGTGAGGGCATCGTTCCTAAAAGGGCCAGGGACAACTCCAGACCGTACACGTGAGCTACATGTGAATCTCACATCCGACCCAAAGGCGTGGCAGGACCTCCTTACCACATGAAGTAGTGTCTTTTGGTGGGATGGGAGAGCGACGGCAGGGAAACCGATCAGGCATGCCCCTCTTGACCTGACAAACAGTGCAGTTGGCAGAAGCTTAAAAAGTAAAATGACACGAGTCCCAGG